>NW_026126482.1:24885000-25097500 GCF_943737965.1 Phodopus roborovskii | reverse complement strand
TCTGTCTCTCACCCTCCCAAGAATTAGAATGTTACAAGTTCCCTAAACTTCTGAGCTGTGTTCTCCTCTCTGGCAAGTGAAGCAGACAGTTCATGGAGCCTTCTTCCCTCTGCTGCTTCAGTACTGACCACATGCAACTCTGTGTTCTGTTTTCTAGGCTTGACTCACTGCGCTCATCCACCTTCCTTTTCCCCCCTCTGTCTTACTACCTTATTTCTGTTTTCTGTTGGTTATGAGGCTAAATTAAGGTCGTTAAAGAATCTGCAACTCCATTCATAACAGATTATGTGATTGTTAAAATACTTTTTCTTCTTTTGCCTTTTCTTCGTCATTCCTATACTTTCTATTCTAAGTAATATTTCGTACTGGATTTATTTTTTTCCCTCGGGGCATGAAAACATATTTCTTGAAACATCCTGAAGTTTGCTTGGTAAGTAACTGTTACCATTTTAGTCCTGTTACAAGCAATTGATAGCCGCAGCCATAAGTAGCTGTTATACTGTTAATCCTGTTACAAGCAGTTGATAGTGGCAGCTGGGGACATTTATAAGCTGCACAGAATGGACCTTGGACAAGCCACTGCAGTTTGTTGACAGGGAAGCAGGCAGAGTCCAAGCAGGCTAGCTGTGTTATAGCTGTGGCTCTCACGCATCACTTCACCTCCATGGGCCTATCCCTTGTTTCCTACATATGGCCAGGCCAGACTGTCATTGCCTCAGAAGAGCAGTACACACCAACCACTAAGACAGTGCGCACACATTCAGGAGCATGCGTGGCATTATTCCTCATTTGTCCTCTTTCGTTATTTAGAAACATGTATTTCCAAAAAATGGGCTCCTGTCACATCTTAATGTTTCACTCATGTTTGTACATTCTGAGAAAAATTCAGGCAAAGCATGGCTCTGTCATCCTGGCTTTCTTCTGTGGTGAAAGCGTGATTAGTATTTAGGTGAAGCCGCTGGAATCTGACTGGGAGAGACGCCACTCCTAGCAAGAGTGCAGGAGTGGGTGGGATCCTGATGCCACCATCATTAGAGCAGCTCTGCTTTCCACTGTCTTCAAGAGGGCACACGTTGTTAGGGTGTCCTGTTGCAGAGAAGATTGGGTTCTTTCAAAACAAACAAAAACCACTAATCCAGAACACCTGGGGCAGTGGTGCTTGTCTAGAGCTTCCAGTGTGACAGGCAGAAAAAAAGTCTTTCCTGGAGACAAGGAAACTGACTAGAGAAGATGATGGATCTCAGAAGGGCTCTGTCACTTAGAAGAGGAGAAAGTGGAATTTGCATATAGATCCCAAGGCCTTTTTACGCGTGGTATGCCTAAGTCTGCAACTCCTCCCTTCATGCACCTATTGGCTCCCATCCTCTTTCAGGTCTCAGCTCTGATACTTCCACAGGAACCTTCTGTGACCTTTAAGTTAATGGGCCTTTTACATAGCCTCATAGAACCATGTACTTCGTCTCTATAACCTTTATCATAGTTGTAATTTACATTTTTTCATAATTCTTTGATTAGTACCTATCTCCTGCCCTAGGCGGCTCCCTGCCTAAGGCCTTGCTCATGTTAGGCTCTCAGCACTTTGCAGAATGCATGGCATAGCGTAAAGTGGGTGTACACTATTCACTTTCTGAGTAAGTCCAATAATGAATTGTCTGGATGGATGGATCAATGACTATGTTCCTGACACTGGAAACAGTGATGTTACATATCACTTGGACTATCCTTCCCCGCTAAGATCTCTTTCCTCTCTAACCACACTCTAGCCAGGATCATTGTGCCATTTTGCTGCTGGTTTCTTTTGTTGGTTTGGGGGTTTGTTTTTTGTTTTCTGTTTTTTTTGTTTGTTTGTTTGTTTGTTTGTTTTTTGAGGCAGGGTTTCTTTGTATAGCCCTGGCTGTCCTAGAACTCATTCTATAGACCTAGGTAGTCTCAGAATCACAGAAATCCATTTGCCTCTGCCTCCCAAATGCTAGGATTGAATAATGAAGTTTAGCTAATTTCCATAGATAAGAGACCAGTGTAAATTCATGACCAGCAAAGAGAATTATGGGAACATTTGTCAGCTCCATGTGAGCGGAGCAGTCACTTAGCTCACACTGTGGAAGCCTTGGATAAAAGCAATCACCGTTTGTGGGAAGAACACAAGAAGAGCTCTAAGGTCTGTCCCCTTCAATCTGTGAGTTCATAAATTGTGTCACCTGTGCAGTGATACTTAAGGAAGCCATCACTGTATCCTTCCCACCTAGAATGTCATAGATTGATGCTGCCCATTCTGCCAAGCAAATCCCTGCTTTGTCCCCTCCCCCTTGATCTCTGACTTCCTACTTGTGAAGAAGTGGCACTATAGATTAGACCCAGAGAGTCTCTTCCAAAAATTATTTGCAAAATAAAGTCATTTTAAAAGTCCTGAGTCTTAAAATATTTACCAGTCACTAAGGAAATAAAAGCTGTACAACATGGCATTCTACTCCTGAATAGTGGGGGTGGGGAGCCATCTGCTCATGTTCAAGCAGTCACTATGCACACCTGGTAGAACAGTATGGACCGCAGCACCAAAATTCCCTGTAAGTTCTCATATTAGCTGACTGCGGCCTCTGTATGAAGTGCAGCTGGCTAGGACAAGGGACTTGGCCTTAGTCCCTTTTCACCTGTTAACAAAATATTTGACAAACCACCTAGGGGAAGATGGGTTTATCTGGACTCATAGTTTGAGGGCACAGTTCATCATGTCAGGGAAGGCATGGTGGTGAAAGCTTCAGGTAGCTGGTCACACTGTCAGTGGGATAAGGACCGCCCCTGGGGACCCACTGCCTCTAGCTTGGCCCTACCCCAAAGCTCATTTCCAGCTTGAGACCAAGTATTCAAACACACAAACTTTCAGGAGACCTTCCACATCCAGGCCATAACATATTTCCACCCTTCTGGAAGATTCCTATAGAAGTCAAATCTGAACTCAGGTGTTTTGGATTGTTGGCTTCTAGATGGACTTTTGTCTAAGGCTTCTTAGCCAGAAATGTGAGTCTTCCTCTGTGACTCCTGTTAGGAGTAGTTTTTCCCTGCCGGCCCGCCTGGTCCCAGAGCTGTGGCAGCCACAGATAACACACAAAGACATTGTATTAGTTATAATTCTGTTGGCCAGTTACTTGTTTCTTATTGGCTAGCTCTGTCTTAAATATTAACCCATTTCTATTAGTCTAAGTACTTCCACGTGGTCTTATCTTACCGGAGAGAGGGGCTGGCGTTCTTCTCTCTCTGTCCTTCATCTTGGATCTCCTCCCTACTACTTTCTCTCTCCTCCTTTTCTCCTAGTCCCGCCTATCTTGCTTTCCTATTGGCCAACAGTGCTTTATTCATTAACCAATAAGAGAAACATATTTACAGAATGACATCTCCCATAAGACTCCAGCCCCAACACACATGTATTTCTGTACTCTACACCAGCTACTATGACATACTCACTTCTTGAACTATTAGCGTGCTTTACAAAAGTGGCCATCCCTCCAAACCACTTATGTGTATGCCCAGCTCTTGTGCCTCTTTGCGGTTAGTTCATGAAATTATTCCATTCTCCTCTGAGTAGCTTCACCTCCTCCTCTACTGCCATAATCAGAGTTTGCCTGTATTGTATGCAACATGTCCTCTCCCAGTAGATCAAGCATGTGACCTACCTGGAGGTCCTCACAGATCCATCTAATAGCTGGAGCATATATTCAGCCACTCCTAGTTAAAATAGGAGGGGAAATTTAACAAAAGCCACTGCTGTCATCATCACCACTGGTGGGTTTTCCCAGGTAGACCAAGAACCTTGACTTTCATCTGTTACTAACCCACTTGAGCTCTAAGATCTAGAGCTATTCTCATTGCCTCTCTCAGTCTTCTGTCCTCTAAATTTGTAGTTAAGACCATTTTTTAAATATTTTGCATTAGCTGTGCCTTGCCAACTTTCTGTTTATGTACCAATGTCCTAGCACCATATAGTTGTGTGCTGCTAAATGGTGTGGTTGCATTTTAAGAAATAAGTATCAGATAGTTTTGTTGTTAGACAAACATCATACAGTTTAATCCCATGAGTGAATGTGGGTATGCTGTCACTATGTGATACAGAATTCCAGGAGTGCTACTGTCTGTCACTGACAACATGTCATAATGCAGTGGCATCCCTCTTCCTAAAGCTTTGAGACATTCCTACACTCCTGCTGTATCAGGAAGAGTGGCCACTGAATGAATATTCATGTATTGATCAAGAAATTAATTTACATGTCTGTATCTCCCAACAATGCATCTAATAGCTGGAGCATATATTCAGCCACTCCTAGTTAAAATAGGAGAGGAAATTCAACAAAAGCCCCTGCTGTCATCATAGTTGTCGATCAACCAGCTGCACAGAATGAACAATTGCTGATCAATGGGCTGAGCTGGAACTGTAGCATTTCAACTGTCATAAACCTTTCTAACCAGACTTGGTAACCTGTGTCAGTACAGTCAGGAAGCAGCCTTGTAACAGCACATAGTTAAAGCTGGCCCTGTTGACTTGGGTCTGGCAGATTTAGGCCAGAGAGAAAACTAAAATCACTTCCAAATCTTCCACACAATTGAAAATCACGGAGCTTTGGAAACAAGAACACTTCACCTTTGTTTACAAGTATAAGAAGATCACTTGGATGACAGCTGGACAATTGAAAAAGCAACTGTCCAGCAAGGGGACCCTGCTGTGTTATGGAGGGAACATTTTGAAAAGCATCTTCAGAAGAAGTGGAGCATCTTGGCTGTTCTGTATGGAATTCTGGAGGCACTCCACTGGGCAGGGCAGAACTCAGAATAGACCAGTACCGGCATCCAGAACTATTCCCTGCTCTTTGGGTTTGGTTTAAGTATGTGTATTCCTATCTTTTGGCTTCTTTTAGGCAATATTCCTTGAATTTCCATTTTTATCATGGTAGAATTTACACAGCATTTGCCACTTGTGTCACTATTCAATGTGCATATTGTGTAACCATTGCCTCTGTCCATCTCCAGGACATTTCGCCACACTGAAATTGTGTGCCCCCTAAGCAGTTCCCATGCTCACCTGCCCACGCACTGGCAGTGCCTGTGCCCTGCTGTCTGTCTGTACATGGGACTTCTAGGCATCCTGCCCAGCAGAGTTATGGAATACTGGTCTTTTGTATATCATTTGTTCCCTGAGTGCTGGGTCCTCACAGTGTTCATCCGTATTGTCACATATAACATACATGACCACCTAGGCCTTTCTGCATATGCCAAAGCAAAGACCCTGCCATGCTGCCTGTACATACAGTAAGATCAGTTGGTAACAGTAAGCCTGAAAAGTGACAAACAATTGCCCCAGTTTGTGTGTTTGTCTTACTCAACCATTGTAAAACTCCTGTGAATCTAAGTTGTAGAGTAAGAGCCTGTATGCGATTAGAAACTGGCTCCAGAGCCTTTAGCTGAGAAGCAGTAGTAAGAGAGACCATTAAAAGACTTTTTACTCAGATGACGATCCAGAACCTCAGCCCCACCCTGCAGGAGGCCAGGGCTCCACCTCCCTCCCCGCACCTGCTTGGCAGAAGCCACTGCTCAAGAGTACCAGAAGTTATGGGGAGTGTTGTTGGGGGCGGGGACCTGGGGTGCTTTGAACTTTTCAGAGGACTTGGCAGGTGTTTGATGTTCAAAAGCACGTCTTGCCTGTAAAATATGCCTCTATATAGCACTCTTAAGTTGCCGACTGAGGCTGACCGGGGAGTGGACTGGTGGGGGAGGCCCAGCTCAGTTCCTTTCCCAGCTGCTGGCCCTGCCTCTGTGAAGGCATACATGGGAGTTGTCTTCCCCCAGGCAGAAACTGTCAGAGCAACCATCTGGTCCAGTTTCTTATGACTGACTCCAAGGAACAGAAATCCCTCTGGGAGTTAGAAAGCTTGGCAATGGCAGGGTGACACCAACCTGAGCCTGGCTCCCTGGCTAGCTGAGAACTACAGAGAGGCCCAGCTCAGAAGGGCCTCCAGGGGCATCAGGCCAAGAAGACTAAGTTTGAAAATAAGGTGGCTGGCCTCTTAGCTGTTGTTTTAGTTTAATATGAAATGTGCCCCCCCCCCCAGCTTCAGGTATTGAGGGCTTCATTGTCCGGCTGTGGAGGACTGTATCCCTGAGGGCTTTGAACTATTCACTGACTTAATCTATTGATACATTATGATGATATTGAAAGGTGATGTAAGCTGAGAGACAGTGCATGTCCTGCAGGCTACCCTGGCCCCTTCCTCTAACTCCTGTCTCTTCTTCCTGTCTACCACGATATAAGCCTCCTCCGACTACTACTACTATTCTACCTGAATATACAGGGCCAAGTAACCATGGGCTGAACCCTTTGAAACCATAAGCCAACAAATTTTACTCCATTGCTTCTGCCAGGTGTTGGCTCGTGGCTATACAGAAGTAACTAATGCAGCTGTGGGAGGAGAGGGGATGAGGATGGGACCAGCAGAAGTCTGGAGTGTCTCCTGGATGATTGGAGACCCACTGGCTACAGGATGCCGCTTCTCATTGATCTTCCAAGCACTGACTTCCCCCTGAGAAGCTAGCCCACTGATCTTCATTCTCCCAGCATCCCTCACATCAGGAATGAATGCAGCTCATGCCCACCTCAGCCCTTCCATCTCCTTCTATGCAGGAATTAAGAGTTGTTCAGAGTCTCCCTTCCCTCGTGTTCACTCTCCCCGGGCTAGCAGAGCCAGGAGGACCTTAAAGCTCACTTAGCCCACCTCTCTCACTGCTGAGGGAAATGAGGCCAGGCAAACTGACCCACCAAGGTCTCCTGCGCTTCACCTCCCACCCACCAAGGCTTATTACCAGAGTGTCTTCATTATCTTCTCTCTGTGTGTGTTTATAGCAGGGATCGGAACAGGAATCTGCTTTACTTAGTGTCTACATCATTTTTTTCAGGCCAGGCCCAAATCTGTGTTTTGTGCCTTATCAGGAATAGCTCTGGCTATCTTCAGACCAAAGTCAGATTCCATGCTCATTAAAGAAGGTTAAAAAATGGTAAAATGGTAAGAAAAAAAATAGGCAGTGCTCTTAACCACTGAACCATCTCTTCAGCACCACTAGAGCAAGAAAGGAGATACCATAAAAGAGGGAGCCATTATAGCTTTGAAGAGAAAACTGACTCTAGAGAAATGTCCAGAGATCTACAAGGATGACCCCAACTAACAATCTGAGCAACAGTGAAAAGGCTACCTTAAATGCCTTTCCCCAATAATGAGATTGATGACTACCTTATATGTCATCATAGAGCCTCATCTAGTAGCTGATGGAAACAGAAGCAGACACCCACAGCTAAACACTGAGCTGAACTGGAATCCAGTTGCAGAGAGTGAGAAGTGATGAGCAAAGGGGTCAAGACCAGGCTACAGAAACAGGGGGAGCTCATGGATTCCAGACTGATAGCTGAGAAACCAGCATAGGACTGACCCAGATCGCCTGAACGTGGGTCTCAGTTAGAAGGCCTGGGCAGTCTATGGGATCTCTGACAGTGGAATCAGGATGTATTCCTTGTGCACGAAAGGACTTCGGGAGCACATTCCCCATGAAGGGATACTCCCTTAACCTAGAGGTAGGAGGGAGGGAGTAGGCCATACCCCAAATGACTTGACAGATTTTGATCATCCCTCCTGGAAGGCCTCACGCTCCCTGGGAAGTAGGTGGGGATGGTTTGGGGGTGTCTTTGGGAGGCATGGGAGGAAGGGGGAACTGGGATTGACATGTGAAATAAGAAAAAAATAATTAAAAATGATAAAAATAGGATGAAGCAAACTTGTACAGAGAAGGGGGAGGAGAGAGAGAGACAGAGAGAGAGAGAGAGAGAGAGAGAGAGAGAGAGAGAGAGAGAGAGAGACTGTAGTCCTTTTTCCAGTAAACTATTTGAGGAAAATGGACAAATGAGTAGGACCCCCCCACACACACACACACTTTAGTTTCACTCCCAGCAGTTTTAGTTATATGAAGCCAACTATAATCTAAAATATTAAAATTCCAGGAGTAAATAAGTTCTAATTCACATTGTTTGGGCACTATGAAATTTTATGCCACCTCACCCATTGTCTTACAACATATCTATCCTATATACACTACCTATATAGCAACCCATCAATCATCTAGTAGCTTTCTCAGATATCAGATGAGCCATGTGATATGAAAGTCCTTGAGTCAAGTAGACTTTAATTTGATAATGGTCCAAAGCTTGAGTAGTGATATTGGCAAGTTTTTTTGTTATATAGTTGGCAATTGTTCTGTCTTTATTGTTTTTAGCCTCTTAATGTGCTTACATTTTAAGTCAGACATAAACAAAGGTATATATATACTTAGGAAAATGTATCTCTAGTGTTTGTTCCCATCTCTGGCATCAGGCAAGCACTGGGGGTCTTGGAATGTGTCCCCACCAATAAGTGGATGATAGCAGTATTGAACATCCACTCATGACAGCCAGGCTCTGAAATAACTGCTGTATAGTGCCCATCCAGTCCTCAGAGAACCTAAGAAGGAAATGGAGGTCTTAGCCCATAAACAAGGACTCTGAGCACTAGAGGTCACACAAACTGCCCTAGATCTCAACAGAGAGAGTAGGAGTTGGAACCAGGTTTCTCTTAACTCCGAAGTCAAATTCTTCTCTACTCAACCACTTTCGTCAGCTCTCCATTCTATTCTTGGAAGTGACATGGAACTGTCTACCCTCCCTGGGCCTCTTTCCTGTGTTCAACAAACCTATGAAAGTACTGGATGAACTTACTCTCTGCACTGAGCAGAGTGGTAATGGCATGTGTTATGAGTAGGTTTCTTTCCCTGCCGGTCTAGGCCCACTGCTATGCCAGCCCCAAATAACATACAGAGACACTGTATTAGATATAATTCTGTTGTCCAGTTAATAGTTTCTTATAAGCTAACTCTGTCTTAAATATTAACCCATTTCTATTAATCTAAGTATTTCCACATAGCCTCATCTTACCAGAGAGAGGGCCTGGACCTCTGTTTTCTTAAGTCTCTCCATGATGACTCCTCCCTACTTCTTCCCCTCTCCTCCTAGTCTCCTAAGTCCACCTATCTTGCTTCCCTATTGGTCAACAGTGCTTTATTCATTAACCAATACAAGAAACATATTTACACAATGACATCTCCCATCAGACATGGGACTTCAGATTGAACTTGTTTCTCTAGCAAGCAGGAACCAGTTGAAGATGAAGCCATGCACCCAGCTTTCTCACTCTGTTAGTGGAGCTCTTGTGGACAGCAGCTTTTCTTTATTGAGTAATCTCTGTGTGGATAGGCAGTGTCTGCTGTGCCCATGGTCATGCCTGGTCTATTCTGGGAGGTGTCAGGCATACCATCTAAGAACACAAACTAGCTGCTCTGTCACAGATGGAAACACATACTATTGTGGATGCTGTAGAAGCTGCATTTGGGCTGCATGTGAGGAAGGATTTTATTTCAAGTTCAGAGCTAGTTTGGTTGCCACGGTGAACCGATTGTATAATAGAATTCTTCCCACTCCCACCAGCCCTCTGACCCATTGTTCCTTCTTTCCAGTAGGTTCCATAGCCCTGCATCCTTTCCAAAAATCTACACTGACATACTCTGAGCTGAGGAGCATAGTCACTCTTCACAGAGCCCTTGATAATTGATCACTTTATCACTTTTTCTATTTCATTTGGTTTTAAGCTATTTATTGCTCTGCTTTTTTATATTAAGTCTATACAAATATGCATATTTATGGGATATGGTATAATATTTATGATATAATAAAGTATTTGACATATCCTTCACCTCAAACATTTCCCAATTTTGTGTTGAGAACGTTTAAAATCCTCTCACAACTTATTTAGAATATTCTAAACAAAATTGTTAGCCATAGTCAGCTGCTTTGCCATGGACCTCTAGAGTACATTCCTTGCTTCTTCCACAACTTTGCCCCTGTTGACCTATCATCCCAATCCCAGCCTTCAGTAATCCCCCTCTTTCTTTTTTGAGACTAGCTTCTTTAGGTACCATACATAAGAGAGAATATACTGTATGTGTCTTCTGTCTGTCTTATTCCATTAAGCATAATGTCCTCTGATTATTCATGTTGCTGAAAATGACAAGATCTTATCTTTTTGAAGACTGAATAGTATAGTATTCCACTGAGTAGGGGATCCCTGTGCTTTCTTCTGCCATTCATCTGTTGATGGATGTTTGTGGTACCAGATCTTGGCTTTATGAATATTGTGTCCATAAGCATGGGGAACAGGTATCCTATCAACACAATGATTAAAATATCCTTTGGATGCACACCCAGGAATGGATTGCTGAGCCCATTTAAGCATCAGCTTGATGGGCCTTTCCTGAGCTAGACTTGACTATTCTCAACTCCTACGCAACTTTATCTTTGATCTAAAGTTAGGAGTCTGGGAGGAGGAGGTACTAAAATGGAATCCCTCCCTGTTGGCTTGTCCTACACTGTCATGCCAGCCCTCCCCATGGCTCACATAAGCCCATCCCAGCTCTCTGTTTCTGCCTGAGCATCTGGACTTGGGTAGGAGGTGGAACTGGGCAAACGTTGGCATTCACAGTGGAGCAGGGAAACAGACCCTGAGAAAGTAAGTCATGCTTCTGGTTTCCCGCAGTTGGTCTGGACCTTGAAAAGGGGGAGTGGATGGCAGGCTGGTTGGGAAAAACACAAAGGTGGTGGCACTGGCACAGTGAGCACCGTGAACAAGGACAGTCAAACACGGCTGTCTGTGTTCAGTGTCAACAGTCACAGTCACCCAGATTTCCCATGTCGTTTCTGCAGTATTCAGTCTATAATCCAGCCAGGGCATGGGAAATGCCATTTGCTGGAGTGGAGGAACTCGGTTCTTGTTGTGTAGAGTATGGCACAGCTGGCTTCATGCCAAGTGACTACCAGCCCCTTGCTGCCTGCTGACCCACCGCTGTGCAGCAGACTGTCCATTCTCTGCCCGTGTTCTTCCCTGTCCAGCTAAGTGCCTGCAAGATGTGCTGTTTGTTGAATGACTAGAGCACCCTTTAAATGAACCAGTCCTAGTTGAAAACACTGTAAGATACTTAACATCAAAATCTGTGTTAAAAAAAAAAAAAAAAAAAAAAAAAAAAAGCCAAAAGTCAAGTTCTAGCCAGCAGCTGGTTCATTTTATAATCAGCCAGTATTACAAGGCAGTGAAAAGTTTTTAGGTGTTTTTTCCCCATTCTCTTCCATCTTGTCAACAAAGGGATTGGACCTCCCTAACAATAGATAATCTTGTCTGTTTTTCTCATGAGTAGAAACTGTCAGGTACATAAAAGTATCATTAATTTACCTATGATACTCCAGATTGTATAGCCCACACTACTCATACTGGACCCTATGAATTGGAAAGACACTGTAGCAACTGCCTGCTGCTCAAAGCCCAGGACTGCCTTGTTTTCCTGCTCTCTTGGCCCTATTTTCCCAGCCAGCTGCCTTCTGTCTGCCTTTTAAAGATGCTACAGTAGGAAAGACCCTTATCAGTACATTCCTGGTCTATGTGTCCCACTCAGAGAGCATCCCAGGCATCCTTGTCTCCAGCCATCCAGCCATGTCCTCCCTGAGTCAGAAAGGAATCTAAGGTAGGGCGCATTCTGAGTCTTTCCTCGTTCTTTTAAAACTGTATTGCTGCTTAGAGGAAGTTGGATATATTTGCTTTCTGTTACTATGAGAAATGCCTGAGGAAAGATGACATGTTTATTTGGGCCCATAGTCTTGAGCCTTCAGTCCATGACCAATTGACTCATTAGTTTGAGCCTGTGGGAGGACATTAGGGTGGGAGCACGTGATCAAAGGGACTCATTTATCCTATGGCTGCGTGTGAAAAAGCGCAAGGCGCTGAGGTCCCTTCTGCCACTTCTAGAATCTGCCCCCAATAGCCTAAGGCTGTCCCCCAAATACACCCTACATCTTAAAGGCCCTGCAACCGCTCAGTAGCCAAGGCCTGTGGTAAGATTCAGGATCCAGACCACAGCAAGAGCTTGAATATGAAAGGGGTAAGGTATGTTTGGTAGAGCTCCTGAGTACAGTGGTTAGGCTGAGTTCTGAAACCAGACTGTCTAGTCTGGGTTTTGTTTCTGTTCTAATGAAATGAAATTCATATTACAGGGAATTAGTTGTTTTGGAAATGTATAGTTCAGTGCTTTTGGACACTTCTCTAGTCTGAATGTTTCAGATATGTGTGGCTTCTGCGTACTTTAGTTTTGAAGTTTGCCTAGTTTCCACTCATCAGTATTAGTCAGCTATTATTATTTTGCCAAATAGCAATCAATTCTCCGACTATATTAAACTTATTGATACCCTTATTCAGCTGTTAGTAGTGACTAAACGTAGAGCTTTTAGGAAAGTGTGTGTGTGTGTGTGTGTGTGTGTGTGTGTGTGTGTGTGTTGCCGGGGATTGAACCTATGACTTCACACATCTTTGGCAAATACTCTACCATTGAGCTTTGTAGCCCCAGCCCTCCTTTTACTTTTCATTCTGAAACAGGGTCTCATGAAGTTGCTAGGGCTAGCCTTGAATTCACTCTATAGTTCAAGCAGGCCTTGAACGTGTGATTCTTTCGGCTAAGCCTCTCCAGGTAGCCTGATCTACAGGCCTGATCAATAGGCTCAGCAGCAAATTCTTATCTGACTTTTGGTTTGGGCAGCCACCTTCTGTTCTGTGGGGGACATATACCTAAGATATGTAGTAATAATATATTTAATGTTTTGAAGCCCACTAAACTATTCCATAGCAACACATATGTTTCATATTCCTACCACATTACTTGGCTGTAATTCTAGTCCTGCCACATAGTCCTACTGTTTGAACTTGGACAAGTCACTCCTGCCATCTGCTATCACAGATGTATCTCAGGGACACTGATAGCATCTGCTCAATGAAGATGTCAGCCAGAATGAATTTGTGTGTCCAGTAAAAGACTGAGACACACCAGGGCAACAGCGCTGTCATGTAGTAAAGAGCTCTGACGCAAACCCTTGGGTTCCTCGCCGGGGCCATCCCTTCTTTCAGGAAGCACTGTTTCTTACCTGTTTGGCTGTTTGCCACAGCTCCGTGAGCCATTGGTTTTCCCTGCGAATGTTGAGGGCTGAACAGACCTGGCTCTCCCACTTATGACTGGTCTCAACTCATGACTTGGGCTATGGTGGGAAAGCAGTAGGGGGTTGGAGGAAGGCCACTTCTCCCTCACCTAAAACAAACTGAGGTTAGAGGGAGGGGACATGAGAGCTTGAACTTGAGCAGTTTGGAGGTGACTTCTTCCTGCTGCTTTTTTGCAGATGAGGGCTCTGTGCCTAGCTAAAGACAGGCCCTGCAAGGAATGGCAAAGGGTCCTAGAAGCTCAGCCTTCCCAAATGTGGCTCAAGGTGGGACAGGAAAAGAAAGCAGAGTAAAGTGGGTAAGCCAGGATGGGGAGGAAATGGAAGGAGCTGGAAGAAGAGATTATGGAGATATTGGGGACTAGGACAGAGATGGGCACTTCTCTTCCCAAGTATATTCTGTCTGCACCCAAGTCTGACCTAAAATTAGCAGGTGGGAGATAAGGGAGAGAGTGCTTGTGAGAACAATCCTGAAACATCGGGAAGGCCCTGGAAGCTGAGGCTCTGAACTCTGGTAGCCACATGAGGGATTATTTAGTCTTCCCATAAGGGTCTTCCTTAAGGAGCCAGCCCACCTGACACCCACTTGTCCAAGGTTCTGGCATGGCTGAAGGCCTCTCCGGGTCAGGCTCAGAGATGAGTGATATCATGGGGAAGGATGCAGAAGAGAAATTAAATTACTCAGAGTAGGTTGTTCAGACCCCTGCTCCATCCACACAGCCAGTGAGAGACCCCTCCAGGAAAGGGTCAGTGACACAAGTCATAACATTTTTGTCTTTCTGATGAGGCCACCATGCCAGTATGTCATTGTACCTGCCATACAAGCATAAGTGCTGCTGCTGTCACTCCACATTTCCAGAGCTATCCACAAAAACAAGGCAGCAAGCTGGGCGTTGGTGGCACACGCCTTTAATCCCAGCACTTGGGAGGAAGATGTAGGCGGATCTCTGAGTTCGAGGCCAGTCTGGTCTACAGAGCTAGCAGAGCTAGTTCCAGGACAAGCTCCAAAGCAATACAGAGAAACCCTGTCTCAAAACAAAAAACAAAACAAAACAAAACAAGCCAGCACTGCTGTGGTGAAATAGAAAATGGTTGGTGTGCATGGATGATGTAAATACTTCCTAGGCCACAGGGGTGCTGGGGGTGGGTGATACCTCCTGGCCTTGTCTCTGGCACTATTTGCTGCAGTATGGTCTACAAACATACTTATTTTCTATGCTGTGGCAAGGTAGAGGCCACTGGCATTGACACCAATACTTATATTGTCAGAAATTCCTGGGGATTCAGAAAGAGCTCAAACTCAGAACTGTCCTGCAGTCAGACTCTGTGCTTAGCCCAGGACATCAAACCTATAGGGAGCGCCTACCTTGGGGACTGTGGTGCATCCAGCATGAAGGAAACAGCTTCTCCATTATTCTAGCTACTATTTCCCTAACCATCACCCTCCCACACACAGAAAAGATGTGGCCATTAGTGGCAAGTGGTATTTCTGTGGTGACACATGACAGATGCCAGGATCCTGACCCACTAGGTCGGCTCTTAGCAGATGATACCATAACATTGTGATATAGAAATCGTTGTACATGAATAAGCCACTGCTTTCCATCCATGTGCAGACATGTCTTTCACTCACCTACTTGCACTGTCTCCCCATCTCCAGGACACACAGGACCAGCCACTGCTACCGCATCACTTACCGCCACATGGAGCGAACACTGTCCCAGAGAGAAGTCAGTAGTGTCCACCAGGCTGTGCAGGAGGCCGCTGTGCGGCTGCTGGGTGTGGAAGGCCGGTTTTGATGTCTTGGTTTTACCCAGGCTGCAGCCCTCGTGGAGCTCCAAGGCTCACTGGAAAGGGGGAAACACATTGTTTGTGAACTGGAGTATCTGTCATCTTTTGATAAATGGGTCTGCTTTGGGACGTTTAGGAAATAAAGGATCACTTTTGAGAAGCATTGACATAGCATTTGTCTTTTATTTGGGGGAAGGAGAAAGCAGGCACTAATATAAGAGTTCCGTGCTAGTGGTGTAGAAATGCTTGGCCCATTGGCTCTCTGCGTGGTTAATTGGTCCCTGGGTTCCATTAAGCACCAGGCATGATTCTCGCCTGACAGACTCTTCCACCCATGTAATGAGTGAAGCTACAGAGAAGGGCTGAATATACTGCAGGCACGCCTGGTTTTTGTGTGCTTGCTTGGCTGCAGGTCACAGATCCTGCATTTGGACAAATTGGAGGTTTGTGGCAATCTGTGTTGAGCAAGCCTGTTTCCCATTTTCCTTCAGCTCAAATGATCCTTAGTATTTCTTAGCAGTGTTTTCTAATTGGGTAAATGTATGGGTTTTCGAACATAAAGCTATTGTGCACCTTGCAAAGGCAGTATCAGCTAAGCCTGTATTTTATATGCACTGGGAAACCAAAAGATGCTTGTGACCTGCTTCATGATGAATTCACTTTATCACAGAGGTCTGGAATTAGAGCATCACCCCCAAACTAAACCTGTCCAGGAAGCCTTTGGATCTCTGCTATCCTTTCTCCCTTCTTCTTCTTCTTTGTTTTGCAAAGGGCAGGCTTCAAAGAGGCCACTGATGAAATGCCAGGCTTCCCTTGAAAGTGGAGAGAGTCACATATCTGAGCCAGGCAAGGCAACTATTTGCTTTCATAAACCCAAGGCCGTGCATTGGTCCTGAGCTTGAACTTCTGCCTTCTGCTCTTGTGCAGAGGAAGGAAAGAAACAAGGACTGCCCTGGGTCCAGGTGACACACACAGGGCCAGGTCGGCCAGTTCCTCAGGTTGCCCCCTCCGGGAGGCCTCCACTTCCGGGAGGAAGGCAACCTTTAAGGAAGAGCACAGGGCTTTGATGTCTTCCCCTTTCTGTCCTGCACTTTGTAGTCTGTATGCCTTACTCATGACCAGCCTTAGTAATCAGATTTCAGGCCTGACAAGATGCTGGAGGCTGATGGAAGACATGGAGTGCTGAGATAAATATTTGATGAGAGGTGTCCATTATCAGCAAGCATGTAGGAGCAAGCAGCTGCTCAGAGTGTGACTGTGTTTGGAAACAGGCTTATTGCAGATATAATTAGCTAACATGACATCTTACTGGGTGAATGAACCCTATTCCAAATGGCTGGTGTCCTTCTGAGAAGAGGAGCACATGAAGACAGAGCCCATCAGAGCTCTCTGTGAGCTCGGTATTCCCAATGATTGTCAGCTAACCATACAAGATGGGGGGGATCTGCTGTAGATTTCAAAGGGGTGTGAAGATCTGCTTGACATCACACCAAGTACATTCCTAGTTCAGGGTATATGTTAGGGTCTCATTGTGCTGAAGGCATGACCATGGCAACTCTTATAAAGCAAACATTTAATTGGTGCTGGTTTATAGTTCAGAGGTTTAGTTCATTATCATCATGGCAGGTGGCATGCAGGCAGACATGATTCTGGAGAAGGAGCTGGTCCTCAGGCAGCAGGATGTGAACTGAGACACACTTCCTCTGACAAAGCCATACCTACTCCAACGAGACCACACCTCCTAATAGTGCCCCTTTCTGTGGGAACAATTATATTCAAAATACTACAGGGTTCTTTATAAGTGCAATCGTGGGAACCTAATACATCACCCAAAACAGGGAAACCACTGTCCTTTCTCATTAACACTCTGCAGAGAGGGTCACACCTAAGATTCCTCCTCCTACCAGGGAGGGGACTGGAAGTCTAACCTAACCAGGAGACACTGAGCTGTCACATGACTTCTTTGAACCCTTGCATCTGGCAATCTCTTGAGAGGTATGCAACATGGGCATCAGTTAAGGATCAAGGGGTCTGTCTGGAGATTCCGGCCATATAGCTGAGACTCAGAGGTTCTCCAAGCTTGCTAGCACTGAACTGTTTATATCAGTGCCCTGGCTATGTGTCCTGTCTATTGATGGCCTTGGCACATGAGGGCATGAGTACCAGAATAACATAGGCTATCTTTGACATCCATGACAAGAAGCACAGTTCTCAGATAGTCAGATCCCTGCCTGCACTTTGAGGTGACACACCTCCTGGGATCTCCAGGAACTTGCCAACTAGTGGCAAGGAATAGAATCAATGAGACCCAATGTTGTCAGTGGAGCCCAGTGGTAGAGTACTTGCCTAGAGTGTGTGAGGTCCAGGTTTCCATCTCCAGTCTAGAGTCTGGGGCCATAATCCTGAAAGTGCCTGATCTCTAATCTTGGAGTGCAACAACTGGTTAATACTTAGTGAGAAACAAAGCCTCAAAGGCTGCAGGGCCCCAGGACTCCAAGCAATCTGGACAAGAAGTTTGATGGGTTCTGCAAAGCTGGCATCATTAGGCTTTCTCAGCTGCCACAATCATCGCATCCCCTGACTAGCCCGGGAAAAGGGACTCTTGATTGTCACAGGCAATTTAGGATGATAGGTCACTCCCTTTGGCTCCGGTTTACCTTCCCTCAGAGTACATCCCTGGTCCACAGGCCAGAACATTGTCCTCCTCTCCCTCCCCTCCCCTCCTTCCCTTCTTCCCTTTCTCCGTCCTCCCCTATCATCTACCTCTTCTTCCTTCCATCTCCCCCTCCCTGCCTTCCTCTACTCCCTCTCCCAGACCTCAGCTCTCTTCTTCCCTACCCTCTCCTGACTCCTACCCAGCCATCCTGGAGGAGTCCGCCCTAGCCTGCACACTCAGACCTTTATGATGCCATGTAAGCTGCAGCTCCCACCAGAGGGAAGCACTGTAGGCCTTGCTGTCACCTGCTGCTGAGGGAAACAGCTCCCGGTAAATCAGGGTTCCTTTGCCAGGGCAGCTGCCCTTGCCCTTGTCTCTGTGCATTAATCACCTCCATGCCCTGGCGAGCACAGACTGCAAGGCCTCTTTGCAGCCCAGGAAGCTTCCTGTCTATATAGCTCTGCCACCACAGAGCCCCAGTAGAGGAAAGCTAAAGAACACAGGCTTCCCTGCCTCACGCCTTAGGATGACCAGATCTAACAGGTCATGCTGTGCCATTCCAGCTGGGCCCTGCCTGCAGATGACTGCCCATGTCTGTGTCCAGCCAGCCAGCTGCAGCTAGAGTTTTATAGGGACACACCCTTGGCCAGGGCATGGGCTGGGCACTCTTCCAGGCTTTGTTCAGTGCAGCATCAGGGATGGGAAATACTGGGATGGTCATGGAAGGTGCATTGTCCAGCTGGACATGGCTACAAAGTGACTACGAACCCTGACTTTGGACTGCAGCAGATGGAGGTTGAAGCACAGGGATACACCTGGAGGAAGGGGCCCCAGCTCATCCTAAAAATTAAATGATGGTGTAGCCTATAGGTGCTGGTATTGGACAGTGAGGGGTACAGAGTTCCAGAGGGCCAGCATCCTCACTGAAGGATTACAAGGACAGGGAGGCTTCTGCAAAATGTGGTCTGACCTGAAAGAAACTTTAGGATTCATCCAGGACCCCACATTAGAGGTGAATTCCCTAGGCCCATGAGTGTAAAATGGCTAACTAAAATATTTGGATAGTTTAACTCTGAAGATCAGAATATCCACTAGCTACAGTGTCTTAGTCAAGTAATTCATAAAACCAGAAGCCAGAAGAACAACGCTATAACTGAGACCCAGGCTGTTCAGCTGCCTATGGTGTTAGTCCTCCAAGGTTGCAATGGAGTAGTGGGAACACACACAACATATACCGTGCAACGACTTATGTGTTCTGGAAGACAGAGAGCCAGGCATCTTAACTTCTCCCCACAAGTATCTTCCACCATACAGGAAACATTTCCCACCCTTCCCTTCAAGTGTGTTTGGCTAGAATCAAGCAAGTCCTGTTTGCATATTCTGGGCCTGGCCCTATTTTTAAATACCAACCCCTTTCCCGTGCTGTGTCCTTATTGAGCAGGGCATGGTGGGTGAGGTTCAGGAAGCCAAGGCTGTGTCCAAACTGAACAGTGTGGCAGAAGCCAGCCCAGCTAGCACTTGGTTTCCTGGCTTCTGTGTTCTAGGGCCTATAGACAAGTGAGAAGTACTTCAGCCTGGGGATCCAAGGAAGGAGTCAGCTGATGGCTCAGCCTTCCCCACATTCTTGCTGGGTCTGTTTAAGATGGTGGCTGGCATGAAACATTGCTCTCTGAGGCTAGCAGTTTAGAGAGATGTTTACACACTACCAGGGGCCTTTCCTTGCAGTGTTTATGAGATTTTTACACAGGCTAATTTATTTATGTCCATAACTCAAGGTGAAGTCCATGGAAAACATTTTTTGCTATGCCTAGTGTCTTTCATATGGAGAGGTGTAGGGATCGGTCCAGCTTCACACAGAGCCCCCACAGGCTTGTGGTACCATTGGCAGGACGGGATCTAGTGCCAGAAATAAAAATGCTAAGCCCTTTGTCACTTTTTTTTTTTTCAAGCTAAATGTCAAGAAAGCAATTATGGGTGACCTGGAGGCTTGCAGCATGGAATAAGCGACCATCCGGGAGACTGTGCACAGCTCCTAGTAGCTCAGGCTGGGCTGCAGGAAGGGGGTGGTGTGGGAGAAAAAGGGCAAGCAGAGTCATGCCAGCTTTTGATGCAGGTTGTGAAAGTTCCCAGATGTCTGTGGCTGAAGCAAGGGCAGACCCAGAGCCCCAGGCACCCAGGTGAGGGCTTGTCTCCATTGTGCATGCTGTTTTCTTACCACCAAGAAACTAATGAGCAATATCTCTTCCCAAGGATCCTGGCTTTTAAGAGATTCTCATTTGCAAGACAACTATAATTGTCAGATAATCAATTACTCATTTCCCATTCTAAACACTAGTCAGTGGTATACATTCCAGCCAGGGTCCCCTGTAGCAGCAATAACTCTATGACCACAAGGGGTGATTTAACCCTGGCCCAAAGCAAGTCATTTTTCTTTGTAGATATTCCCAGCAGCTTTAATGTAGGAACACAGACTATCCACCCCAGAGAACTCACAGAGCCTTTGGCCTCTAAGGACTCTTGTTGGAAGCCGTCCCAATTTCAAAGAGAACCTCTTTGTTTTAGGGTATTGTCGGCAAACTGTCACATGATTTGTAACTACTATTAAACCCCAGCAACCCAGAGCTGAGGATAAACCGCTCCATCTCCCAGGGCCTCAATTTTCCCAAATGTAAAAATGGAATGAAATATATTCTCTGGATTTCATTGAAAAAATATTTCACCAATATTACAGGGAAATGATGTATAAAAAAAAACATACTACTGGGGCTCAAGAGATGGCTCAGTGGTTAAGAGCACGGGCTGTTTTTCCAGAGGACCCTCTTTCCAGGAGGTCTATTGTCCTTTTCTGACCTCCACAGGCACCAGGGACACAAGTGGGACACAGATATCTATACACATAAAGATTAAAAATAAAGATACTGGGGAAAGGAGCTTGTCATTTCCCCATAAGTGAAATATAAGCTTGTCACATGACCTACAATCCCACTTGTAGGTATATATTCACAAGTCTATCCATTACTTTTCTTATCACCATGGACAAATACCCTATAAGAAGCAACTTAAGTGAGGAAGGATTGGAGTTTTGGCTCATAGTTTGAAGGAACACAGTATACTACAGCAGGGAAGGCATGGCAGCTCTGGAATGGCAGAGGTGGGTGTGGCAGCTGCTGGTTCACTTCATATCCGGAAGCAAACAAAGACTTCAGACCAAGAAAGCAGCCATGAGCTGCAAACCCTAAGGTGTGCTCCCTAGTAACCCACTTCCTCCAGCTGGACTCCCCACCTCCTAAAGACCATACAGGCGCCACAAACAGGGCCGCAGGTTGGAGGGAAGGCGTTCAAACCTTTGGGGTACACGGTCCATTCAAAACCATAGCCACAATGAATCAACAATCGATTTGCAAACAAAATGTATATGCCACTATACTTCACGATTGCAGAAAGTGAGAAACAGCTCCATATTCATTGGCCAGCAAAGGACTCAACAAAACGGGGTCTATCTATACATGCAGAAAAATAGTATTTCCCTTTGAGAAGGGATATGACATTGGCCTGTACACATTAGCTCAGTGGTAAGGAGAGAAGCAAGACCACAGAATGAGTATTCCACTCATATAAAACACCCATTACAGACGAATTCAAAGAGACACAGTGCACACCAGTGTCTGCTAGACTGTGGGGGACAGGAGGACTGGGAAGCCACTACTTCATGGACACAGGGTTTCCAAGAACTGGATTACACAACTGAAAAATACCGAAATGATAAATGTTACAGGTATTTTACCAGAACAGTAAAAGACAGTAGTAGTCTTTATATTCCAAAATTAGAGACCATAATTTAAATTTTCAAATGATGCTTGGGAAGTCATAGAGTATTGATCCAGCAAGAGCCATTCCCAAACCTATCCTAAGGACTATCTTGTAGCAGTCTCTACAGATGCTACCAGCCCTGGTGGCTCTGGTGGCCCTGGTGGCCCTGACGAAGGCATCAGCTGAGCTGCTGCAGAGGGTTCTGTCCCCTTTGGCTGTTCTATTTGCAGGAGAGAAGTCTGAGAAAGTACATCTGGCTGGGTGAGGCTCGGCCCCGCCCCACTCCACACCACAAGAGAGACTTAGCAGTCAGCTCCCATATCTAATGTTATCCAGAGAAGAGTTACAGGGAAGTGGCCTAGGATACCCAGGGCACTTAGACACAATTCCTACTTTATAGACAATGAGCCCATAGCTAATGTGCTGATGTACAATAGATGTGCTAGAAATACTGGCCGTCATGGTCCCATCCTGTCAAGTATTAAGAGAAGCAAATCACCAGCAAATACTATTCTTAGAGCATACATAGAAAAAGGCATCCATCTCTCCCACTGTCACCCTCCTTGAAACATATGAGCACCTTGACACATGCAAACCACCATTCACATACAATGCTTGCTCCTCTTTCCAATTTAGAGGTTTCTAAACAATCTTTTATTGATTCTTTGGGAATTTCACATCATGCACCCCAATCCCTCCCATCTTCCAGTCCCTCAACATCCACCCCTCACCCTTGTCATGCCCCCCCAGTAAAATTAACAAAGAAATATGAAAATAAGATAAATAAAAAGGAAGAAATAATAATAATAAAATATAAACAATAAAATGCAAATTGGACTATCAATTTCAGTAAAAAACAAACCAACAAAAAACAAAAGTAAAACAAATGAACACTTTGCTCCTCTGCCTCTCTCTCCTCTCCATCACCCCTTCTCATCTTAGTGGCATTGGGAGCTGCTGTGTGACACGAAGTAGACCCCTTTGTCCAAACAGCTTTCCCTACAAATGTTCACTGTGTAATGTGCCAGCTTAAAGCCTTGGATATGGACCTGGACCACTGGGACCACTCCCTCAGGAGAGGGAAGAAGCCAGCTCTCCCATGCCCATAGTGAGGGATGGGGCCGTGTTTCCCCAGTATGGGGGTCTAACTCTCCTATTAGGGGTGGGGCCAGCTTTCCCATGCTGGGGTCATCTGGGTTTGTTATCCCAGGGTGAGGGTTAGGGTCAGCTCACTGGTGAAAGGGAATGGCTCTCCCAGGGGCCAGTGAGGAGCAGGGCCAGCTCAGCAAAGCTCTTGTACTTCGGCACATGGTGTCCAGGGCCACTGTGGTAACATACCAGAGGTCATATCGGCAAAGGCGGGTCAAGCTTCTGCTGGGACCATATATGTAGGGGTAGATTGTACTGCTGCTACTGGGGATCATGGTAGAATCCAGAGCCTGGGCTGCAACCAGGGGCCATGTGTGGTTCATGGCCCCGCTGCAGCTGGGGTCTGTGCTGATATCCATGGCTCCTGGTACCATTGAAATCTGTGTGGATGCATGAGGTCTGGGCCACCCAGGGACATACTGTTGTTTGAGGACCACCTGCAGCTAGGCTGATGCTGATCTGAGAGACCTGCATAGTTACCCAGGACCATGGTGACATCTAGGTCCGGGCAGCTTCTAGACTTTTTACAAAATGACTCTATCAGTTGCTCATTTGATGAAGGGACACTAACCCTTGCCTTTGCTCTCAAATATTTGCTTATCAGTCTGGCTGTTGTCCACTCAGCTGCCTGTCTTAGTTACAGTTTTATTGCTGTGAAGAGATACCATTACCACCAGGGCAACTCTTCTTTAAAAGAACATTTAGTTGAGGCTAGCTTACATTTAGAGATTAATCCATTATTGTCTTGGAGGGAATGAAGCATGGTAGCATGCTGGCGGGCATGATGTTGGAGAAGAAGCTGAGAGTTCTGCATCAGGAATGGCAGGCAGCAGGGAGACAGAGTGAGCCAGTGGGCCTGGGTTCAACTTCTGAAACCTCAAAGGCCACCCCCAGTGACACACTCCTACAATAAGGCCACACCTCATCCAACAAGACCAAATATCATAATTCTTTCAAATGCCAGTCCTTATGAGCCTATGAGAGCCTTTTCATTCAGACTATCACAATGCCCAATAACCCTGAAACCGTGTCCAGGAGTGGGTGGAGCTATGGGGACCAGACTGCCCTCTACACTGGTGGTGGAGCTCTCTCCCCAACTTACTACTCACTGGAATTGGATAGAGGGGAAGTCATCACAGCCTTGACCTCACCTTTAGTATAGACAATCAAGAAAGAAATGGAGGAGAAGGGCATGGATAAGATCAAAGGCAGCTTTCCAGATTTGTGTTGTTATAATTTTTTTTTACCATCCAGAAAAACTGAAAAAAAAATAGAAGAATCTCCCACATACCTTTACCTGGTTCCCCAACAGTTCAGAGTTGTATCTGATTTGCTTTTTCTTTCTCTATTTTTCATATCTCTTCTCCTCCTCACCCCACTCCACCCCTGCCTCTGTACCCTTAAATTCCCTTATATGTATTTCCCAAAAACAAGAACAAGCCTGTATACTGTCTTCTATTCACTGTGTTCTATTGCTATGAAGAAGCACCATGACCAAGGCAACTCTTACAAAGGAAAATATTCAATTGGGACTTGCTTACAGTTTCAGGGGTTTGGTCCCTTGTCATCTCAGCAGGAAGCGTGCAGGCAGGCATGGTGCTGGAGAAATAGTTGAGAGCTACATCCTGTTCCATGAGCAGAGAAAGAGAAGGGCTTCACTTGGGTTTTTGAAACCTCAAAGCCCACCCCTAGTGACACACACCCCTAGTCTTCCAACACTTCCTAAGTCTTCTCAAATAGGGCCACTCTCTGGTGATTAAGCAATCAAATATATGAGCCAATGGGACCATTCTTACTCAAACCACCACAATCACCTAAACAAGTCCATTTCCCAACTTCACCCATGCTCCCTGTAATGCTCATTATAATTATTAGGAATGTAGAGAAAGTTTAATTCCACAGTGGCCAGAGAACACAGACTGCCGATTCTTACAATGTATTGTGTGCCTTTATCCCCTTAGCTGGTGTTTCTTGTAGGTTTTCTGGGCCCTCCTCCACATATGCCAGCCAAGGGCTAGGAAGAAATTTATGAAAATTTGGGGACTATCCTCCTGACTTCCTGTTTTCTGACGTTTCTTCCCTCATGTTTTAGAGTTAGACCTTTCTGAGAACTCAGGTCAGTGAGACTGGATTTCTCCATCACTTCCTGGAAAGTAAGGCAAATGTCCTTCCACAGAGAGAGAGAGAGAGAGAGAGAGAGAGAGAGAGAGACAGAGAGAGAGAGACAGAGACAGACAGACAGAGAGAGAGACAAAGAGACAGAGAGAGAGAGCGTGTGTGTGATCTCCCAGTTCCCACTCATTCTGCTCCACTCCCACTGCCCTTATTTTTGCCAAGAATATGTAAGCCAGTCTACATACATGTATATAATCAGGAAGGTAACTTGGTGGTGTCCCATTCTCCAACTTATATTTATCACTCCCGACAGAGTAAACTTGACTTCCAACCTAATGATGATCACTTTCAGTTGGATTCAGTTGTTCATTTCTTTAATTTAGTTACTTCATGGTTTCTTCTTACCACTACATGAAGAAGACCTTTTAGAGTAAATGTGAATAACTGAAGAATTGTCTGAGATGAGACTAAAGATACACATGAAATGAGTCAAACAGCATATGGTTAAACCCAATAATATGTAAGCTAATGAGTCAGAGGCATGTAAGTGTATAATGAAGAAAACTTTGTTGAAACACCTCTTTGTATTTTATAAAATAGTCTTTACATATTTGACATTGTTCAGTAATGTTCTGAAATGACAGTCTATCTAGCTTGGGTAATGTGTTATTTTGCAGTAAGGAAGTACCATGGGTTGGGTGTATCAATTATATTTTTCTTTATGTCACTCAGTATCTTACAAAAGCAACTTAAGGGAGGAAAGACTTGGGCTCACAGTTTGAAAGAATACAGTCCACCATGACTGAGAAGGGACTCATCTGTAGCAATGGGAGCTCATGGCATGGCTTGTTGCACCTTGATGGGTCAGAGCAGAACCAGCTCAGATGGAAAGTAGGACCAGACTGTACACTTCTAGACTAGCCCTATCAACAGCTCAATTCTCACAGTTAGATTCCACCCCTCATATACTGCACAACCTCCCCAAGTAGTGCCTCTGACTGGGGACCAAGTATTCACATATGAGTGTGGGGCTATTTCTTACTTTCAAACTAGAACCCTGAGTGCTTATACAGCACCTTCATTTGCTCACAGTTGTGGGGCTCATCTCATTGTCTACAAGGTTCGGTTTTGTCTGAGTCTTTCTCCTTGTCTTATAGATGACCACTTTCTGTCTGTCTTCTTGTCAGCAGCCCCCTTGTCTGCCGGTGCCCTGGTTTTCATCTTAGGGCAGCTGTCATGATTCTATCTTATCTGTCTCCAAGTATGGTCACTTTCTGAGATACAGTGTTTGGCTCCAGGACATTAATTCCAGGACCACAATTCAACATTGATCACTTTGGGATAGTAATACAAGTGTTATCTAGTGACGAATAGCATATTTTCCTCCTGACGATGGGTGCCAAGACTTGGAGAAAACCAGATCAGAGAGTCCAGTAGGGACGTTCTCTCTCCCTGTGTTTTGACAACACCCAAACCTCGAAGAGCAGCTCCTGACAGTGTCTATAGTCGCTGGCTCTGCCTTAGCTCAATCAGCTGCTTTACTCTTCCTTGTGATAGTTTCGGTGCCTTGTTTTATTCAGAGCTCTGCCTGTGAATCTCAGGCTGACCTTGAACTCATGGCCTTCTTGCTTCAGTCTCCCTAGAGCTGGCATTACCAATATACATCTCCATACATCTCTTTTTCCCTAGTTAACACTAGTAGTAATTTTTGGCATAATCATCTACCAGATGGCCCAAAAGGACTTCATAATGAAAAGATACAATGTTCTATCATTTAAAAAATTTGGGTTGGTTCACATCTGCAATCCCATCACTCAGGAGAAAGCAGGAGGATTACTGTGAGTTTGAGGCTAGCCCATGCCACTTAGTGAGTACCTGGTCATCCTGTATAGCACCCCTGTCCATATTTATAAGCCAGTTGTGGGTCACACATCTATTACCTCAGCATTCAGGAAATAGAAGCAAGGTGGCCACAAGTCTGAGGCCAGCCCAAGTCCCTGTCCCAAAAAAAGAAAAGCAAAAATAAGTGTATATACACTCTGTCACTTGAGCTACATCTTTTCTCCACAAGCTTTATTCACATATAAATGACAAAAATAAATTGTATATATTTATAGAGAGCACTGTGATGTTTACAATATATTTCCAGATTCTGAAACAATTACCACATTAAAATTAATTACCATATCTTTAATTTTATATATACATATTATCCATATGTGATGAGCTCATTCAAGTTCTATTCCCTTAGCAGTTTTTAACTTTATCATACATAATTATCAACTATAGTCATTGTGGTGCACAATGCATCTCTTTTTTTTTTTTTTTTTTTGGTCTGATTGAAATGCTTTGCCTTTGACTAGTATCTCCTTCCCAGTGTCTTTCAACTGCCACCTTACCCTCTGTTTCTATGAATTCGACTTCTTTAGACACCACATACAAGCAATGGCATGCACTATTTGTCTTTCTGTGCCTGTTTTATTCTGCTTAGCACTCTTTATTCATCATATTGCAAAGAAAAGAATTCCCTGAGGGTTCATGTCGTTGTTTTGTTAGGATGAGACAGGGTCTCTCTCTTTGTAGCTCAGGCTGACCTAGAAGTCGCTACCCATTCCACACTGGCCTGGAACTCATGATGGCCTATCTCTGCCTCCTAAATGCTGGTGTTGCCCATGTATATGGCCATCTGACAGGAGCAGAGGATTCTTGCTGAAGCAGCCTGCCAGGACTCTGGCTAAGGTACACTCAGAAGTCACAGAGAACACTAATCCAGAAGAGGCAGCAGAAGGACCCAACGGCAGCTTTGGTCAAGTTCATCTTGAGCTAACTTGGATCCAGAGAGCAACTGTGTATGAGTATGACATCATCGGACACTGGGGTCCCTGACTGCATGCAAAGGGGGGGGGGATGGAGAAAGTAAGGCAAGTCTCTCCCTGCTTCCTGGCTGCAGATGCCTAAAGCTCCCCTTGTTACAGTCACTTGGCAGAGACAGACTGTGTACTCCCTCTGTGCCCCATACGAAACCTTTCCTTCCTTAAGTTCCTTAAGCCACCTCTCCTAGGTTGATTTCTTCAGATATTTTATCTCAGAAGCAGGAAAAGCACCCAATGTTGTCACCAAAGCAGAGAGGGGCTCCTGCTTAGAGCTGTGGGCCTTGCACAGCAGCTAGTCTTCCTCCCTTAGTCCTGCAAATGTAATTTTACTTACTGTGGGTATTAGGGGTTTTTTTTGTTGCCATGGTAAGTACCTGAGAAATAATTAAATGAACAACCAAATGCTGTGCAGGAAGCAGCAGAATCTTTTAAATTTTAAATGATAATAAACATTGGCCTTTTACCCAAAAGGAACAGGAGAGGGGTGGGAAGAGCTGCGGAGCTCTGATGAGCTAGAGCAACAAGAGGAAGACAATTTTGATTTATTTATTTAATTTCACTCATAGTTGGTTGGCAGGTTACTTTTGGGCCTGTGGCAAGGTAAGATATTGTGGTGGGAACACATAGTAGAGGAGGTGATTTGCTCATGCCAGCTGGGAAGGGGTGGATAGAGGGAGGAAGCAAGAAGGGAAGGGGAGGGAGGGAGAGAGAGAGAGTCAGAGTCAGTTGAGTCTTCATAGTCCCTTGTAGGACATGTCTTTTATCATTGTACTGTCTCCCATGAGGCCGGCCCCACCTCTTAAAGATCCCACACTTCAGAAACACCACAGACCAATAATTATTGACCGCATAGGTTCTGGGGTGGAGCTATTCAGCCATAGAGTGTGAGACACTCCCCTGTGTTGCTACTGAGTAATAACTTTGAGGACCAATCTCTCACCTACTTTTTGTTTTAGATGCGGTTGCTGTCAGTCACCAGCACAAAACCCACAGTGAACCCCTTCATGCATGAGGCTTGTCTCATCTTACGGATTAGTTTGTTTGAGCTAGATTCCCAGGTGGAAGTTTCAGAGTCAAAAGGTACCATTTCATTTTTGTGGAAATGTTTCTGGTGATCTGAAGGAGACGGGGGTAAAGTGGAAAAGTGAACACTTTTGCAGCAGACGGTAATGAGGGAACTTAAAGATCCCAAGGGAGAAGCAGGGGCTGTGTCACCCGCAGATGCTGTCCTCTGAACATGGGCTTGTCGGGTGCCTATCTTTTCTAACCCTTTCTGGATGCCCTCAGGCAGAGCTGAGAGCTAAGCTGAGCAACAAGAGCAACGGGGAAGCGCTGGGCTCAGATCCACCTCAGGCAGCAGCTCCAGACTGCATAGACAGTTACCAAGGAGACCTCCCCTCTTTTCCAGGTTAACAGTCCCGAATCTGTGCTGGGTGTCTGGATAGAATTAGTTCAAAATAGGGAGAAAACGAGAAAATGGCTTTAAAAGACAATTTACTTGTTAACCTCGGGGATCAGCACCAGACCCATGGCAGAGAACATTCTGGCCCATTCCTTTTTCTATTCAGCTTCATGGTTTGATCTTTCCTCTCAGCTGCATTTGTTTTAATTTTACTTTAATGAAATAGGACCACCTGTGTCTCTATGCGTCTAATTACATACAGCCCATGGAGTGGCAAATAACCCCACCTCTGAAGAGAAACAATGAGATAGCAGGGTGATTACGAAGATCCTGTAGAAACTAGGAGCAGGGAAGCTCAGCTGCTCATTGTGATCCCAGCAGGCCTGCATCACCACCGGTCACTACAATGGGACTTTGAAGACCTGGCAGCCATTGTTCTAACAGTTGACAGGAAGCAGAGAAGCCTCCAGCACTCTCCTTACTGGATTTTCTACATCCCCATTGGCTTTTCCTAGCCATGAAAGCCAGCCTCAGGGAGCCTGAGTGAGGTCCTGCGGCAGGTGGATGCTGTTTACCAGGTATAACTTCGAAAGAGCACAGTTCCAGGTGATGTAGGTTCCACTCAAGTCACTGTTCATCTGTCACAACCAGGAACAGCCCCTCTACAGCTGTGGGCTAATGAGGCAGGACAGGAGAATTTACCACTAAGTGCTGGTTGTGACTTGCAGCATACAGAAGGGAAGATGGGGGCTGCAAGCCTGGGCTCCCGCTGGTGGGGAAAAGACCGGCTCCCTGTGTGAGCAAACATCAGGAGGTTGGAGATGTCTCCAAGCAGGAGGAGAGCAAAGGGGAGTTTGGGATGAAGGCCTGGGACAGGCAGGGTGGGTCACCTTTCCCACCCATCCTAAGTGCTATGAGGCTTCAAGGATTTTCCGACTCCTATAAAGGGCCACCTATCACTCATAGCCACAGGTTTCCAAGGAAGATCAGAGGATTATAAAAATACAATCATATCATGATTAGTCTGGGTTAGCCTAAGAAGGCAAAGATGGCCTAAGTTGAGCAAAAGCTGGTGAGACAACGCACTGCACTGTTAAATGGAGACAAAAGGTGATGAAGACAGGTTCTAGAGTGTTCATAGCAGTGATGTTTGAATTTAGAAACAAAACAAGTAAAAGCAGTTTAAATGACCACTAGTAGAACAGTGAAAACATGAGTTAGTCATGATACACTCAGTCATATAAGGGACATGTACTGTGCATGTCCTGTGCATGTACTGTGCAGGACAATGCATGACCATGACCCAATCAATGATTTTGTCACATACATATACAAATATACATACCGCATATATACATATATATGTAGGTCTACATATGCATAAGTACATATAAATCTCAAAAATGTGATACTGGTGAAGAAAATCAAGGTAATACACACACATATATATGTACATACATATATATGTATATATATAAAAGATTCATTCATAATTCATTGAAGTACAAATACCACTTATGATATGTGTAAAACATGAAAAAGTGAAACAGACTCTGTGGAGAGGCAAATATATGCACCTTTTCTGTAAAGAAAAGCATGGCCAATATCAACTCTAGTCTCTGGGCTGTATTTATTTATGGAGAATACATTATGCACCAGGAACTGGAGCTGAGAGCTTCATGGATATTGTAATGCCTCATTTGTCCCATTGGGTGGTGGTTGGCTGGTAGCTCTTTGAATATGAATCTCTATATACATTGTATTATGTTAAATATTTCACAATATGTTCTAATAAATATTGGATTAGCCATGAAACTAAAAGCAAACTGAAGAGACAATAAGGGAACTATTATCTGGATTTATTTTAGATGTATGAAGATGAATTGGGTAAGAGTCTAGGCAGAAAGAAAAATGTCATTTTAGGATCCACAGAGCTGGGGTTGTATACGTAGGTTCCTAGTCTTTGAGGAAAAATGCAGCCCACTAATTGGAATTAGTAGTTTATGTATGTATGTATGTATGTATGTATGTATGTATGTATGTATGTATACAATAATTATAGAAGAGCATTGATTCTAGAGGGGGTGGGGAGGGGCATAGGAGGGGTTGAGAGGAAGGAGGAGGGGATGGAAACGATGCAAATATAGTGTATCCATCTATGAAATTCTCAAAAAATAATAAAAATAATGAAAAATGAGAACCTTATTTTATGAAGAAGGCACCAAGAAAATATGTGAAGAGTTACTTTTGAATAGTAAAGGCCAAGAGAACCAAATGTCTTCCTGCTCCCACACCACTGCTGGCTTAGAGATCCGTTCTAATTAGATCCTCCCAAGAGTTTGTGCTGGACTCCCATGGCTTAAGCTCCAATTGAGGAGATGGGAGCATGAGGCATGGTGATTTAGGGGTGTCCTCCAAAGGTTCACGTGCAAGAAGCTTTGTCTTCGATGGACCAGCACTGTGAGGTGGTGAAACTTTAAAAGGCAGGGCCCAATGGCTGGTGATTAGGGCAAAGGTGTTCTCTCTACCTTAAGGAAGAGTCACTGTAGTTCAGGGGAGTGGACAGCTGATGGGCCAGTCACAACAGCCTCTGCACCCAGCCCTTTCCTCTGCTTCATTTTATGGAGGATAAATCAGATTTACTTTTCTGTGAAGGACAATCTTTTGGGGGGGAAGATGTTGTCAGAGCACAAAGTGCCTCTTGTTCAGTAGGAAGGAGAGCAGCCAAGTACCCCCCCCTCCTTTTTTAGCTAAAAAGAGATCCCTTCTGTTATGGTTTAAATGCTCCCTCCTAAATGCACATTGGGTAAGCTGGCATTGTACCAGTGTAGCAAGGCAGGATCTTTAGCGAGTGATGAGGCCATGGGGACTCTGCCTCACCAGGATAGTACCATTGAGGTTTTGAGAGCTAGCCAGTCATTGAGGATGTGGATTCCTGCTAAATGGATGGGTTCAGCCTAATTTCTTCTCTCTGTCTTGTGTGCTCACTTGTCCTGCCATATGTGATGCAGCAGATAGGCCAGAAGCGTCAACAATTTATAAACTATCCAGCCCGCAGTAATTTGTCATAGCAGTAGAATGTGGACTGAGCCTTTTCTGTCTATGTTGGGATACTACAGCATCCAAAAGAACATACTCCAGCTGCCCATCCCATTAATGCTAAGGCTGCTGTGAACTACAGGACAGGCAGCGGTGCCTCTAATAACCTCATGAGCTCACCTGGAGATGCTGTTCCTCACCGAGCAAAAGTAGAGGAACACCCTACTTTGAGAAACCTACTGACTTCTCCTTTAGGTCATGTTCTTTCCCTATCTAACAAATTAGAAAACAGATTCATTCACTCACTCACTCTATTTCTCTACTCAAGGTAGGTGTGGGACTGATCTGTCCCAGGAATGACAGGGCATTTTCCTCTTCTCCATCAGACCAGCTGGTCCAGATACCTGTGGCTTCTGTCCAGAAGTGCCCCCGCCATTGTGGAGACCTGGGTATGTGTGGAAGGGTAGGAAAAGAGCAAAGTTGGCCACTGTCACTGCAGCTGCAAACGGGTCCCTTCAGAAAGATGACACTGAGGCATTTCTGAGTATGCCGTAACTGTACTTCAAAGCCTACAGCGCAGAGGGAAGGCAGCGGAGGCAAGGCTGCCTCTTGGCCTCCAAAAGAGCAAATGTTTGGGAACAAGGGTGCCAGAACAAAACTGTCTGCACTGTTGTCCCGGTCCCTGTTCAGCTCAAGTCACACATGTGCTAAGAGGCTCTTGGCTCTAGGTGGCTGGTAGACACTGGCTGACAGATTTGGGATCTGACAAGAGGCTGTTGGTTTCTTTCATTTGTGCAAATGCCGGAGACGAATTTTAACAGTTAAAGTTGGGAAGGAGAAAAAGGAAGAAAAAAAGAAAGAGAGCCCGAGGATTTTGCCAGCATCGCCATGCTGGCTGTGCGTTTTAACGGATTGCTAGTGGCTGACAAGTGTCTGATCTGGGGAAATCTATAAGGGGCCGTGTTGCCATGTGCTTTCTGTGGAGCTGAGAGGTGCTAATAGCAGAAGCAAAAGGAGATGTTCCTGGGGACCATCTTCCCCCAGTTTCCTGTTCCATCTTGGATCCTCTTGTGTAGGCTGGCATCTTCTGTGTAGGACTCTAACCTCAGGACAGCGGCCTCAAGTGAACGTTAGGACCTGCATCACTGGAGCCAAACAAAGCTCTCCCCACACTCTAATTATGATGATGATGATGATAAATTATAAACTTTACAGCTGCTGAAAAGAGTACTCAGAGGGTAAAGGCACTTGCCACTAAGCCTGGTGACCTAGTTCCATCCCTAGAAGCCACATAAAGATAGGGGAAAAACAACTTTACAAAATTTTCCTCTGACCTCCATGTGTGCACTGTGGCATGAGCATCCACACACACATCACTGCACACACATAACACAAAATAATAAGTAAGAAATTTAAGATAAAAATAATTACACCCAAGGACATGTTATTTTGGAAGCTGTGACAACATCTATTGTGCAAGCCACTAAACCACTGTGATTTGAGTGACAGGTCTAAGTGTCTGATACCACTATTTGCCTGGGTTTTGACTTCTGTATGTCCTAGTCAGCTTTCTGTTGTAGTGGCAATCAACATAGAGAGGGAAAGTTTTGTTTGGCTCATGGTTTCAGAGACTATAGTCCATGATCACTTGGACTTGTTGCTTTGGGCCTATGGAGAGAATGTAACATGGAAAGCACTTGATAGAGGAAACATGCTCAACTCGAAGCATCCAAAGGGCATGAAGTAGGATGCGCTCCAGATAGCCTCTTCCATGATATGCCCTCCAGTGACCCTCCAATAGGCTTACTTGACAAAGTGGTTTCTGGGGACAGAGTTAAGCATCTAACGGGGAAGATAATGTCACTGTCCCACCGCGCCAGCCCCAAATAACACACAGAGACTCTGTATTTAATATAATGCTGTTGGCCAGGTACTTGTTTCTTATCCATTATCTCTGTCTTAAGTATTAACCCATTTCTGTTAATCTATGTATTTCCATGTGGTCTTATCTTACCGGAGAGCTGGCTGGCATCCTGCTCTCTCCAGACTCTCCATCTTGACTCCTCCTTCCTACTTCCTCTCTTGCTTTCCTATTGGCCAACAGTTCATTAACCAGTATGAGAAATATATTTACAGAATGACATCTCCCTTCATAAAGGGGAAGATAATGCCACTGTCATGGCTATAGGGGACAACCTAGTCCCCACTGTGACCCAAGGTACCATTTTGGAAGACCTCTGCTGACTCCTATGTCACCTAATTGGTGTAATTTTTCTCCAGTTGAGGTGATCTAAGACCTACACATGGAGTGTGGGGCATACAGTCTTTCTAGTCAATAATGATAGGATTTTGCCACAGCTTTTGTAGTGCCAGTGGATGACATCCAGGGCTTCCCTGTGGACATCACAGTCTCATCAGTTTCCTAGAGCAGCCACCGATGAAAGGGGTTGAAATCATGGTCAATGCTATGATTTGGATGTGAAAAAATCCCCCATTGACTTGTGTGTGTGCTTTTTGGTTTTTTCTTTTTAGTATTTGGTTCACTCTTGGTATTTTGTCACAATGAGAAACTTAACTAATACAATCAACAACTTTAGCCAGAGGTCTGTCTTAGGGTTACTGTTGCTGTCATGAAACACCAGGACCAAAAAGGCAAGAGGAGGAGGAAAGAGTTTATTTGACTTCCAAATCCTAAATCATAGACCACTGAGGGAAGCTAAACTGGGCAGGAACCTGGAGGCAGGAGCTGATGAAGAGGCCATGGAGGAATGCTGGAGGAATGCTGCTTACTAGCTTGCTCATTATGGCTTGTTCAGCTTGTTTTTGTAAAGAGCTTAAATCATCCACAATAGACTGAGCCCTCCCATATCAATCACTAGTTAAGAAATTCCCTCAGATGACTCTGTCTTACATCAAGTTGACATAAAACTAACCAGAATAGTGTCTGGTGGTACAGGAGGCATTGCTAATACTCTCAAAGAGTTTGAAATACTTCTCATGGTTTATGCCACTGCAGAAATGGGGATATCAGGGAATAGACATAGGCAAACTAGTCACCTTTTGGTTCTACACCTGATGTAAAACAGGGACCTGTAGTTGGACTTTGTTTCTGTACTTTCTATGGACTGCCACCCCCCCTCCAAATAATGACATGGAGACTTATTATTAATTATAAAAGGTTTGACTTAACTTAGGCTCATTCCCAACTAATTCTTATATCTTACATTAACCCTTTTTTATTAATATAATATTTTCCATGTGGCTGTTACCTCTCCTCCATAATTTATGTCTGATTTCTATGTGTCTTGCTGGCTAATATACCTCTCTTCTTCCCAGAGTTCCTATTTCCACAGAAATCCCTCCTATCCTCTCCTGCCTAGCTATTGGACATTCAGCTCTTTATTAAACCAATCAGAGGGTGACATCTTCACACAGTGTAAACAGATACCCTGCAATATTCCCCCCTTTTGTCTAAATAAAAAGGAAAGGTTTATAACTGTAATATAGTAAAACTATATACAATAAGAACTATTATCAAATAAGAATTACATTTATGAGAGGGAGGGAGAGAGGGAGAGAGGGCTTGGATCGATATGTAAAATAAGAAAAATAAATTTTAAAAAAAGGGAAAAAAAGAATCACATTTACAATGTCATATCCATTTGTATTTGGTAAATTTGGAAAAAATACTCTGTTATCTATTTTATCTTGGAGAGTTCAAAATTTTGTAACTAATTAACTTTCTATCATAACTTGTATTACCAACCTAGAAATATCTTTTTAGATCTTAAAAACATTTTCTTAGATAAAAAAATTAAGTTTTTATGTCTCTCAACCCAATATACTTTATATCTCTTTTGTGATTTTTTTTTTTTCTAAATTTGGTAACAAAGAAAACTATAGCTATCTAATCTTCAACTCCTTCAGAGACCTGTGAAGGATAAAATATTACCTGAATAGGAAGCACATAGCAAACAACTTTCTAAACTATAGAAATGGCAAGAACATCTGGCTGCCCGAACAGTCACCCAAGATTTCTTGTCAACATCAGGGCAACCATCTTTGGCCTACAGGCCTAGAATATTTAACACTATTTTCTGTGAAGCAGAAATTTTGAAATTTTGCCTTGTCTTGGCAAAGTTTGGTAGTCAGCTTCTTTTGTGTCCTGTGTGTCCAATTTGGACAGCATAAAGTCAGTAGTTGAAGCAAGGACAGTTTCTTGCACAGTGGCTAACTTTGTCACAATGCAAGCAAACTCTGTATGAAGGCTCTTCTATGCCTATTATCTTCTTTGAAGTAGATTGGTACTGCCAATGAGATGTATATCATTGGCATGAAAATCCTTATAATAAAGCATCTTCAATGGCATATTTGGTAGGTCTCTGAAGTGTTTAAAGATCATGTGTCTGTCTAAAATATATCTATGTCTCTGTTTAACCTTGAAAATGCACTATCAGTTTGATTGTTAACAGATGACTACTGACGTGCATTTCCTAATTATCTTAAATAGTTTATAATAATAGCTTCCAAGGACTAGAACTTTACATTACATTGTTAAATGAGCTTCATAGGTACAATATCTTAAACAAGATATATATATATATATGTATATATATATATAGTGTTCTAACAAAAATAATCTTAAATTTGTATCAGTATGTAAATATCAATATCAGTGTAAGATATTTGAGATTAATAGTTGCTCTTTAGTTTAAAAGTAGCTTCAACAATCTACCCTTTTATTCTAACATTCTTATATCCCATTTTTATCTTTTTAGAAAGAAATCCCTGAATCTAACCTCCTTTGCTTAGTTTCTCCCCTGATCATGACCAATAACAACTTAGAACCAACCCTCAAATGGTGATAAACATCCATAATCCATTGAACAACCAAAAACCACCCACCTCACCTCTTGGGAATGACAAGTTCTTAAAATTACTTCTTGTTGTCTGGAGGCAACTGCATCCTTAGTAGATCCTGAGAAAATTGAGATAATGGTAAAATAGGGAAAGCTAGCTGTATCATTTGTTGTCCACTCTCTGTGTAATAGAAAAGTGCAGGGCTTATCTGAAGTCCTGGCTAGAGTAGTTTGTGAGACTGGACCATCTCAGCTAGCAGTTTTGAAGTTGTCCTGGATGGAGTGTTTTGTTTTGTTTTTTTTTTTTTTTGAGGAAGCTGCAACGGAGGCAGTCTGTGAGGTTGGATCACCTGGGCTATTTGTATTGTCTTCATTGGTGTCTAGTCCTTTTTTTTTTTTTTTTATGAAAATGCACAAACTTTTAAAGGTAACATATATATCTGTATTAACACAAGTATGGAATGTGTGTTGTGCACAAGTCAGCTAAAGATGATCTGTTCTATGTTTGAGCAGGTAAAAGACATCTGTCAACTTTATAAGTCCATTTGGACTGCACAATCAAAATAACATAAATGGCATATATTAATAAGTCATTAGGATTTTGTAGCCAACAAGATTTATCATGTCTCATCCAGTATCAGAGCTGTTCCCCTGTAGAAGGGTCAGCTTATATATATCACTTGTCTCGTAGTTTTTCTTGGTTTCTTCCTTCATGTCTTCAACAAAGATTTTCAGGAGGTCTCTCCTGGTCAAATCTGTTCTCTATTAACTTTGAAGGAATCCATAGCTTTTTGTTTCTTGTGGAAAGAAAGGTATAACGGCTTCCCTAATGCAACTCATTTCATAACTTCTGTTCTGAAGTTAATACATCTTTAAAATATATAGGCTGGTTAAACTTAGAAGTTTGTTTTTGTCTTTTTTTATTTAATTTTATATAACAAAGTCCAATTAAATGAAAACAAACATTTATACACAATATTTGGGAATTTGGGCGTCGTTCTTTCCAAACTACTTCCTGCTGGTAAGGGGTGCTGTCTTGGGGGATTCGAAGAAGATTCAGATATCCTAGCTGTAGTCTGTAGGGCTGTTTTGTCCAGCTGTAATCCAATGTCTCTCAGCAGCATTTGCCCTTCACTTATCAGCATCCAAGAAATTCAAAGTCAACAAAGCACCATACAGGATCCAGATGACCTCGGTATTTCTCATCCTTATGTGGTTTGTACTTTTTATATATTACTTTACTCTCCCTTTAAAGAATTTATTATTTTTAAATTATTTTTCTATGACTATCTATACCCATTTTCTTTTCTTTCTTCAGCATCTAAGCACATTTTTAAGCATACTGTACCTATTTAGCGGATTTTAAGCCTGGGCCTAGCTTTTTTCTCTCTCACACATCTGCAGTGATTCTCTGACAGAGTGAGCCAAACCTTAAACTGTTAGGTGGCAACTAGGCTATTTGCCACTAGGCTCTGCTTAGCACATGATGCTGGTGGCTGGCTTTGCCCTTCCTCAGGTCCCTGAGAGCCAAGCCTCATGCCTTCAGGTCCAGTTCAGGAGCTGCATTTACCCGCCGAGCTCTGGGAGTTTGCTAAGCCTATACTACCTAGTGCCAAGTAGCATGCCAGCTATTCAAGTGTGCAGCTGCACAGAATGGCCTCTTAAAGGAGCCATACCTCTGTAAACTGCAAACATCGTGCCTACCTGCGACTCTATGCTCCCCTGGAAGCCATATCAGACACCATGTTCAGTAACATTTTTGTCAGCTTTCTCAGTCCCCATGTGGATTCATGTGCCCCATGGTGGGCACCAAATGCAGTCTCTTTGAAGGTTAGGCTTAGGGCACATGGGCTCACCAGCTTCCTCTGCTCTGGAGAAGCTTGGCTCCACCACATTCAGACTCACAAGAGAAGTAGGTACCAGGGTGGCCAAGCAGGGAATTTCTCAACACAGTGAGTATAGGATGGGCTTCTCCGGGAGCGACACAGATGGCAATGAAGTATGTGTAGAAAAGAGATGCTCTTACATCCTGTCCCTGTCCCTCCTGCTTTCTGTCCCATCCCTATCACTTTTCTGACTGTCTGCATAGTTTTCCTGGACCTGGCATTGAGGACCTTAACGTGGCTGGGCACCATCTCTTCCACATACACTGCAGTCTCTATTTTTCCATCCAAAACTGCATCTCTCCAACAGCAGCTTCCTTCTCCTGGCCTTCCAGACCCCTGTCCTGTTTTCTGTCTGCAAATTTAACAACTCCAGGAACCTCATGTGTGAGGACTCCCGCTGTGCTGGTCCTTCTATGACCATGTGATGTCACTATTATATGCTCCTTAGGTTCACCCTTGTAGCAGCTGTCAGAAACAGCTTAGTCTTCAAGTCTTCGCTGTGTGTGTGTGTGTGTGTGTGTGTGTATACATGTATATCCAAACTAAATCAGTATATGGAAGAAGAGCCTGCACATCTATGTTTATTGTAGGATTGTTCACAATAGCCAAGATATGTGTGGAATTACCAATGGATGATTAGATAAAGAAAATGTTTTACACACATGCATGCACACACAGAGGTGAGGGGAATATTAGTCAGCTTTCAAAAAGAAAAAAATTGTCATTTGTGACAATGTAAGTGAATGTGGAGAGGCATGGTGCTGAATGAAATATTTCAGATAAAGAAAAATAAATGTCACATGATGATCACATGTATATTCTATAGGCTGAACTCACAGATACTGAACTCAGAATGATGTCCTTTTCCCCAGAGAACATGGAAAGAGAGTGGGAGATACTGCCTCAAAGATAAAAGTTTCAAGAGTCCTGGGGTACCACACAGAGAACATAGCCAGTGACAGTGCATGGTGGGCTTGAAATTAGCCGAGAGTAGACTGTAAGGTGTCTCATGACAAAAATGAACTATGTGAGGAAAGAGCCTGTCTTAGGGTTTCCACTGTTGTGTAGAGACACCATGACCACAGTAACTCCTATAAAGGAAAAACACTTAATTGCGGTAGCAGCTTACAGTTTCAGAGGTTCAGTCCATTATCATCATGGTGGGGAGCATGGAGGCATGCAGGCAGACATGGTGCTGGAGAAGGAGCTGAGAGTTCTACCTTGATCAAGATGCAGAATAAGACTGTTGCTACGCTGGGCATAGCTTGAGCATATAACAGACCTCAAAGCTCACCCCACAGTGACACACTTCTTCCAGCAAGGTCACGCCCACTCTAAAAGGCCACACCTCCCAATAGTAACACTCTCTATAGGCCAAGCATTCACACACATGAGTCTATGAGAGCATTCCTATTCCACCACCAGAGGGTCTATGTTAATCTGATTTAGCCATTCCATGTGTAGATGTAGTAAAGCATTATGCTGTATGCCAAATATATGCAATTTTTATTTTTTAACTTAAAAAACTGTGTGTGTCAATAGAAGCAGATGCAGAAATCTACAACTAACCAATAGGCCAAGCTCCTGGAGTACAATCAATGTGAGGGAGGAGCGATAATATGAACAAAGGAGTCAAGACCATGATGGGAAAATCCACAGAATCAGCTGACCCGAGCTAGTGAGAGATCACTGACTCAGATCTGGCAAATGGGGAGCCTGCCTAAGAATGAACTTGACTCCTTTAATATAGGCGACAAGGATGTGACTGGGACAATATATGAGGCCGCTGGCAGTGGGTTCACCGTCTAACTCTAATGCACAAACTGACTTTGGGGAGCCCATTCTATATGGAGAGATACCTTGCTCAGCCTAGACACAGGGATGTGTGTGTGTGTGTGGGGGGGGAAGGTGCCTTGGTTCTGCCTCAATGAGATGATGGGACAGACTTAGGAGACTTCCTAGGGGAGGCCTTACCCTCTCCGAGGAGCAGATGGGAGGTACAGAGGGGAGTGGAGGGAGTGGGAGGAGAGGAGAGGAGAAATGGGGAACTGGAATTGGAATGTAAAAAATAAATTAATAATAATAAAAAAAACCTGTGGGAGTTATCTCACTTAGACCAAAACAAGACATCTGTGGGAACAATGCATCATGAGTTTTAACCACCAACAATGGAGACATATGCAGAGGGTATGACCTTAGCATGCTGTGGCCCACAGCCTCTCGCTAGCCCTGCAGGCCGGTGGCATCTCCATTTAACAGTGACCCAAGGCTGAGGCAATACTACGCAGGGCCTGGTTTCAAAGTCAGTGTCCCAAGGAGTCTGAGCAGAGCCACACCCCCTGCCTTTAGGCGAGCAAGACAGGCCGGGGAGACAGATGTGTAGCTTCCTAGAGCAAAGCCACCGTGGAAGTCACACTTCTTTGGGATGATGAAGAACTTCCAAGCAGAAGCATGAAGACTGTTGAAGAAATGAAGAAATTGAAGCTGCTCTCTGACAGAACAGCAGGAATTTGGCAAGGGGTGGCTTAGGCCCAGTGTTATCCACAGTGATGAAACGCAGCAGCCGGTGGTCATGAAATATTTATGAATGGGGAGTGGATGCTGCATTCTGCAGCCAGCGCAGGGGAAAGCGAAGTTTCAAGAAGCCTATGATAGCAAAACCCTCCATTAATTATCAGAAGCAAGCTGTAACACTGGTTCCTATGGCAACGGGATCCCCAGTGGATTTTGTGCTTTTTTTTTTTTTTTTTTTTAAACCTGCTCCCACTTACTGTGGTACATTGCATTTCACTGGGGGTTTTACGCTTGTCCTTTGCAAATGAATTTATCCTGTCCTCACTGCTCAGCGGCTGGAGTGGAGAGGACAGGCAGGACCTGGGGAAAGTTAGATTATGCAACTGTGAGCTCAGTTGCTCTGAGGACATCCTCGTCTCTGTGAGCATTTGCACTTCTGGCCCAGAAGGAATGAGGAAGGAAGGGCAGGACAGAGGTAGAGGTCTGGAAGGGACAACTAGAAAGCATGGGTAGTGGAGGGGGCTACTTTTGCCCCCAGTCCCTTGGTTTTGCAATCCACACTTGCAGTAGGGTAGAGAAAGGCTGCTAAGCAAAGTGCCTGCTGTAACTGCAGTAGCCTCTAGTGCTTGCACTGGAAGCCATCTGGAGAGGGCTATTGCATACAGTGGATGGGTTTACAGGAGACTGGGATCCTTGAGAAGTGATGTAACCCTCCTTCTCCTGAAGACTATTGCTCCCTGTCTCCACCATTAAATCTCTTTCTTCTAGGGCAGTGGTTTTCAACTTCCTAATGCTGTGACCCTTTAACACGGTTCCTCATGCTGTGGTGACCCCAGCCATAAAATTATTTTTGTTGCTACTTCATAATTGCAATTTTGCCACTGACGTGAATCATGTTGTAAATATCTGATAAGGGACCCCTGTAAAAAAAAAAGGGGGGGGTCATTTAACCCCCAAAGGGATCATCATGCACTGGGTGAGAACAGCTACTCTAGGGCTAAAAAGGAGTTTTATTTGATGGACAGGTATGCTAGCATAACCGCAGTTGTCAACTTGATGAGATGTAGAATTGCCTGGGCAAAGAGCCTCTAGGCCGGCCTATGGGGGGATTGTCTTGATCAGATTAACTGAGGTGGGAAGAGTTGCCCACTGTGGGTGACACCATCCCTTAGGTTAGGATCCTGGACTATAATATACACACACACAAAGGGAAAAGTGAGCTAAGACAAGTGTCCGTGGATCTTTGTTTCCTGACAGTGTGACTATAACTCCTGCTATCATGTCTTCTTCTCCATGATATACTGTACTCCAGAGCTGTGAGCCGAAGTAAACACTATTGTTGGGATATTTTACTACAGCAAAAGGAAAGCTAAGGTAATGCACACTACTGTGGTCGACTGGCTGTATAGACTGCTATCCACAGAAGCACTTGAGCACAGATAGGAAGTGATGGTACTTTCCTCCATCTCTACACTACTGATGAAAAGCCATGCACATAGTCAGAGGCTTTGCTGATGGAGAGGAGGGGGCAAAGCTCAGAGAAGATGGAGTCACCATTCTGTATACATGCTTTTGAGTGGAATGTTATCTCCGTGTGTCCCAGAGCTGGGGAAATTAGGAATTACATCACCATTCAGACTCTATCCCCACAGCTAACCCAAGGTATGGGGTGGGGAGAAGACACACCCACTACTGACTGGACTCCTTCATGTCACATAGTGCTATGTCTCTGTGGCCATCACTTTATAGCTCCACCCAGGAGGAGGTCTTCCCACTTACACTGAAGGAGTGGTGTCCCCAGGAGGGTTCCTGGGCTCCTTTATTATTCAGGCTTAAAACAGGCTCCAGGGGCCACAAGCTGCAGGGTGAGCTCTTGGCCACAGAGTTTTCTTCACAGACAAGGTTCTGGACCCCTTTGTTGGATGGGGATTTCCTGAGTCTTTTGGGCCCAGTGACCTGAGGGATGCTGTGGTACCTCTCTAGGCCTGTGTTCCTCCTCTGTTATAAAAGGGACTGGTGGTGGGAATAACACCCGCCCTGGGGGGGGGTGGGGGTGGAGGTGGGGACAGGAGTCATTAATGGAGGCTGTTCTTTACCTGGCAGAGCTCCTTCTTAATAATAATAATTGGAATCTGCTCAAGTGAGCAGCCTGGCGGAGAGTCTCATAAATATTCATTGAAGGGAGCTCAGATGTCAGCCCCAGAGAGTCAGGCCCTTCAAACAAGGGAGGGCCTGGAAGCTGGGAGACTCCAGAAGGGGCCAGGCCTAAGACCTCTTTTATGCTGGTCCAGTGAAGATTGCATCTTGGAGGGAGAGAGACAGCTGGGAACCCTCTCCAGTCAGGAGTACACAGTGCACAGTCCCTGTTCCAAGTCAGTGAACCCCTTCTGTCTGGCTCTGCCCCTGACTACAGTCTCCTCAGACAGGTGCCTTTATTCTGACACACGAAGACTGGAAACAAACCTGTTTGTGTTTTTGAAATTGTACACAATGATGGGAGGCCATGCAATGCTTCACTAAGGTGCACAAGCCCAGATGTGGTGGTGCTCGCCTATAGTTCTAACATTCATGAGGCTGAGACAAGAAGATGGTCAGTTTGAGGTCAGCCTGGCCACATGGCAAGTTCAAGGCAAGCATAGGCTACATAGTGAGTCTGGGAACAGCCTAGGATACATATATATTCCCTATCTCACAGGGGAAGAAATTTAAAGGGCATCACAATAAATACACTTCCAAAACCACTTATTTTTACTGGTGAAAATATTAAGAGTTTTCTTTCTCAGCTTTTTGGCACATTTAGTATGTCATTATCTGTAGTCACAGCCCAGCTATGCAAATCACAACCTGGAACTGATCTGTCTTCCCTCACTGTGAGTTAGAAGTCACCAGCCCCTCTCCATCTCCCCAACCTTTTCAGCCTGGGCTGCCACCATTCCACTCTTAACTCACACAAGACCCATTTATCAGGTTCTACATGTAAGTGGGACCATGTAGTATGTGCCTTCCTGTACCTGTCTTATTTCGCTTAACATGATGTCTCTAGGCCTATCTGTTGTCACATGCCGTTTCCTAAGTACCTTGGGGTACAGCCTGGGGGTACAGGTGTCCTCTGATCTGAAAATGTCCCCAGTTCAGAGTGCAAAATGTTGATGAATCTCCCAAAGAGTTAGTCCCCTGCTTGTGGCTTCCAAAAAAACTAACCCTTATGTTGTAGAGAGATTTCCTCCCAGGCAGTTGCCCAGAGCCATTTGTTGTCTAGAGGGTGAGCAGAGACTGTTCTATACCCATGGAATGATTTCAAGTAAAAAATAATGTCCAGGTCACAGGACTTGTCTGAGAGAGCTGGGGAAAAGCAGGGAGGGGCAGGCAAAGAGTTTCACCTCTGAGGAGGCTAATGGGGAAATGGGATGCTTCCCAGCCAATTGCTGTTAAGTGACTATTGAAACGAATGCCAACCACCAGCACAGCATCAAGAGAACATCTGCCCCAGAAGGGGCCAAAGCAAGGAGAAAATGACTGAAACCCTGATCCAAGCACAGAGTGCTTCAGAAACAGCTGAGGACGGTCTACTGTGATGTACAGATAGATGATGAGGGCACTTTAAGATGATGTGAGGATTGAGGTGATACGCAAGTGAGGAGGGACAGGTCAGGTCAGGCTGTGAGCACTGTAAGCCCAGAGCCTGTTCTCTACCCCCTGAGACAGTGACAAGATTGCAAGTGACAGGACAACTCACGCCCCACAGAACGGTATCTAGCTCAAGCCTGTATAATCCCTGCCTCTTGAACTAGGGTCAGGAGGCTCCTAGCTGCTCACTAGCTCTGGGATCACACACACACACACACACACACACCTTCTCCCCTGTTTCCTTATCCATTTACTGAAATGTTAGAGGACCATTCAGGCAAATGTTTGTCAGGCATAGTGGGTCACACTTGCCTATAATTACAGCACTTGCGAGGCCGAGACTGGAGAATTGTGTCAAATTCAAGTCCAGGCTAGATTATAGAGAGCCCTGGGCCAGCCTCAACTACAGAGTCAGACCCTGTCTTAGGGAAGGGAAACAGAAAAGCAGTTGTGATGTAGGAGTGCTTCCTTGTCTGGCTCTCTTAGTTTGCTTTGTGTTGCTGTGAAAACATCCATAACCAAAAGGATTTGTTTCAGCATACAGGTCACAGCTTGCCATCAAGGGGAGGTAGGAACTGGAGACCACAGAAGTATGCAGCTTTCCGGCTTGCTCCCCGAAGTGTTCAGTATGCTTTCTTATATACTCCATGGCCACCTATCCAGGCATAGTTCTGCCCATGGTGGGATGGGCTTCCTCATAGCAATCACTAACTAATAAAATGTCCTTCAGACTTGCCTAGAGGCAACCTGTGGCGGTTTTTAATGAGAATGGCCCCCATAGGCTCATAGGTTTAAAGGCTTAGTTCCCAGTTAATAGAACTGTTTGGGAAGGATTAGGAGGTGTAGGCTTGTTGGAGGAAGTGTGTCACTGGGGGTAGGCTTTGAGGTTTCAAAAGCCCACACCAGGCCCAGTATTTCTTTCTCTGCCTGCTGCCTGTGGATCAGGATGTACTGCTCCAGTACAATGCCTGTCTACTCCCCACCATGATGAAAATGGACTCACCCTCTGAAATTATAAGGGAGCCCCAGATTAAATGCTTTCCTTTATAAGTGTTGCCTTGGTTTTGGTTTTGTTTTAGCAGCAGCAGAACACTGACTAGGATATAATGTGAGGACCCATTTTCTTAATTGAGGGGTTTCTTCCCAGATAACTCCAGCTTGTGTTATCCCATGGGTAGGGTGGTGTGGTGGTAGCAGAGTTTGGAGGGCAAGCACTGACTCTAGTGAAAAATGACTGGAAGGTGACGTTTTATTAGCTGATCCCGCTGAGCTGAGATAGATGCGCTGTAGCTGCCAGATGAAAAGATCATCTAATTTGTTCTAGTAAAATGAAAACTCGGGGATCAGATATTGAGATAAAGACCCGAGTGACGGGCCAACCTTCTCTCCACGTTCTCCAGAATCTCCAGTACTGGAAATTCCCCCCAAACTCCTCCTAGGTCTCTTCCTGTCCTCTCTAGCCACCCTGCAAAGTCCTCCAAGATGGTATGGCTAATCCCAGTTGGCCAATCACTGACTCCATCCTAGATTCAAGGTCGATTTATTGGCACAGTGGGGTGGCTGCATAAACAATTCTCCTGCAACAGTGTTTGATGCCTAAACACTAGAAATAGAACCCTGAGTTCACTCATCACATCTTCAAAGGCCACATGATCCATCCTTCTCTAGCTTGTTTAGGAATTCATTGTCTTGGGATCTCAATTGAATGATTCTCTGTGGGGCTATATCCCTTTGGGGTAGGAAGAGTGGCGGGGGGTAGCAGTGTGTACTCTAATCAGACACAGGACAAAGACCACATATTTTTTCTTTATTGTGAAAACTAGGGGAAAAAGTTGAAAGTAGCTAGTGATTATTAGAGCCTGGATCTATCTGTGTGGTGTGTGTGTAGAAGGTGGTTTGGCTATGATATAGTATGAAACTGTGACTCCAGCTCCTGTTGGTTTTTAACATGTGTTAGTAAGAAACACACAGTTTGAATTTTAATGATTTATTTATATTTGTGTGTGTGTGTGTGTGTGTGTGTGTGTATGCACATTTCATGCATTGTCCTTGGTGACCATAAGAGTATACCAAATTCCCTGGAGCTGGAGTTACAGGCAGTTTTGAGCTACCCAACAAACAATTTCAATAACAAATATAATACACATACTGAAAAGCCACACCGTAAACTAAACATACCAGATTTTTAAAAATTAGAGCATTGCTGGACAGTGGTGGTGCACTCAGGAGGCAGAGGCAGAGGCAGATGGAGCTCTGTGAGTTCGAGGCCAGCCTGGTCTATAGACCTAGTTAGTTCCAGGACAGGCTCCAAAACAATACAGAGAAACCCTGTCTTAAAAAAACAAAAACAAAAACAAAAAAAGATCATTATTAAAACTCTAACCTCTCTTGTTCCTTTACACAGTGATTCTCCCCTCTAGGACAGCCACAGTCTTGGCTTATGAGAACATGGATTAACCCTATCCTGGTTTAGTTGGCTTAAAGGGATTCAGATAACTTATACTATTGTCTGTCTTCTTTTCCTTAATACTGAGTTTGTCGATTTCATGTACATTGTGTGTAAAATTGCTGTCTTAGTCATGGTTTCTTTTACTGTGCAGAGACACCATGACCACAGTAATTCCTAATGAAAAGCATTTAATTGGGGCTGGCTGTGAGTTTCAGAGGTTTAGCCTGTTTTCATCATGGCAGGAAATGTGGTAGGTAGCACGTAGGCAGACATGGTGTTCAAGAGGTAGCTAAGAGTTCTACATCTTGATTCACGGGCAGTAAAAGTGAATACAACACTTGGCCTAACTTGAGCATCTGAGATCTTGAAGCCCACCCCTTAGTGACAAACTTCCTCCAACAAAGCCACACCTTTCAACAAGGCCACACCTCCTAATAATGCCAATCCCTATGGGCCAAGCATTCAAATACATGAATATTTGAATACATGGGCAGTGGGGTGGGGGAGGCATTCTATTCGTACCATTACAGTTGCCAATTCATTGAGATCACTGCAAATATTCTACTCTGTGAATGTTAATAATTCATGTATTGCCATCCCACCATTGTTTAGCATTTATAGAATTGTGTGTTTTATTTTATATCTGTACTACTCTGCATATCACAGTGTGAGTGTTCTGTGCAGCCCTTCTTAGCAGCGCTGAAAAATGGACTCTGAATGGGAGGTTCTGTGCACACTCCACTCCAGTACGTAGATATTGCCAAATGTTTCCTGATGGTTGCACCACGTCAGCCTTTTAGCCTGCAGTGTTTTGGAGTTCCAGTTGTTCTATATCCCTGTCAATGGATACTATTTTCTGTTTTTTATTTAAGCAATGATGATGCTATATGATTATATATCAATTTGTATTTAGCCCAATAACTAATGGAATTGAGTATAGATTTTTATTTACTCATTCTTATTCAGATTTATTCACTTTGCTATTGGATAATGTCATATTCTTGTGGACTCGTAGTAGTTTTAAAAGAAAAATTTCTATGAAAATGAGATATATAGTAGTATGAGTAATGTCTGGTTCTAGGCTTAGAAATCTGAACCCCAGGTACTTTTAGAAGCAGGTGGTTGAGTACTCACAAATCTCATCACTGAGAAAACCTAAGCAGGGCACACATCAACTTCAGCTCTTCCGAAATGCAGGGTTTCTCCTTGAATGATGAAAAGTTCTCTTCCTCCACTTCCTACCACACTGGGAACAATGGGAGTGAGGAAGGTCATTTCAAATGGGATGTTTAAAGGAAGATAATAAAATGGTGTGTGGGCATTGAAGAAGGCTGAGAGTAGGGCATTGTAAGGGCTTGTTACATCACTGGACATATCAATGTGATCAACAGTGTAAGTGTTACAGCTCTGGGTGGGTAGGTTTCCCCACTGCAAATGTTACAGCTTTTCTGGGAGTGGGGAATGTTTCCCAAAGCAAGTGCTCCAGCTCTGAAAGTGATCCTGGCAGTCTAGAGCCAAAGCATACCACAAAGTCACACCACAAAAACAAAACAAACATAAAACAAAACAAAACAAAAACAAAAAACCTCCCATAAGAGATTTATTGGGAGGGAAAATCCCAGAAAGGTGGCTAGCCCTCTGCTCAGGCAAGAAGCAGCAGAGAACTGAGCAGAAGACAGGGTTTATAGGGTTTCTTCAAGGGGCAGAGCTTTCCAGGGTGGGGACTGGTAGGTTTTCAAGTCCAGAGTTTGGCCACCTACTTCTAGAGGGACTAGGTCTGGCATGAGGTTAGAGTTCTCTGTGGGTAGAGCCTAGCAGTCAGAGGTTCTTAGTGGTTGGGCCTGGCCACCCAGGATCCTTGAGGGGCTTACAAATAAGAGCTAGTGAGATGGGATTTCATTTAAACGAGTATGGTCAAGATATAACAGGTAAGTATAGAGAGACTTATGATTAAGATGGGCAAGGGTTTGCAGAATTTACAAGAGCTCTGCGAAACAATGCTTTTGCTTACTTTGAGGACATTCTGAAGAGCTAAAACTTGCAATTAGAGTGCCTCTGGAAACCACCCAGGAGGCATGCCTGAAGACTCTGGGACCTCTGTTATCCTAGTTGCAAAGGACTTAGACTTGCCTTAAGTTTAAGCCTCAATTAGTGATCCAGCCATTGTTTGTTCCTCACCAACTGCCTTTAAATCCAGAATGAAAGCAAATCTTGCTGTCTGTGGCTGGCACTACAAAAGGACATTTCCTTCTTGTGAGGCATTTTATACACTGATATAAAGCAATATAAACATATTTGTTACATTGTATTACATTTTTATGTATGCATGTATGTATGTAAGGTGGGCACACACATGCCACAGTGTGTATTTGGGAGTCAGAGAACAACTTGTAGGAGCTGGTTTTCATCTTCCACCATGTAGGTTCCAGGGATGTTATTTAAGTTGCCAGGCTCTGTGGCCAGTGCCTTTAATCTCTGAGTCTCTTCACCAACCTGACATAATTTTTCTTAATGTAACTTAAATGAAGCCCAAACAAGCATTCTTGACTCTCATCTATTGAATACATCTATGCTGAATAGCTGGCTGTGTGCAATGTATTGTAAATGGTAACATCATAAATGACAAAATATAAATAACACAAGGGTTTTGCTTTGTTTTTTTCTAGCTTGTACAAACTTTATTTTCCTTCCACCTTTTTCCCCTTTGCTCGGGTGTATGCAGAGCAGTTCAGGAGTGGTGGCTCCAACCCACTCAGTGGCCTGCGCTGTGGTAGCTGCTGACCAGTCCTCAGTGGCTGGCTGGACCCTCCAGTCTTCAGTAGGAAACTGCTGGAATGGTACAGAGGGTACCTGAACACCCTCAGACCAGGCAGCCACCTCTGGCTGAGCAGCAGTGAACTCGGGGGGCTGGTGCGGTCCATTCGCCCTGAAATTCCTCCTTGGTCACAGCCTTCTCAGCAGCAGCCTGCTCATCCTTCTCAATCACCTCTGGGTCTCTGTAGAAGTAAAGGTCAGGCATGACCTCCCATGGGTGCTCATGGGAGATAGTGCCATGCATGCGGAGTACTTTCCGGGCCAGCATCTACCACATCAGACCCACCAAGTGAGCTCCCTTGTTGCATGGAATGGCGATGTCCACGTAGCACAGAGGAGAGTGTGTTACACAGGGCAATGGTGGGCAGGTTGACATAGATGCCTCTGTGAGGGCCTGGTAGTCAGCCCTGGCCAGGGTCAGTGACCACTAGAAGCCGTGGCTCCCGGAAGGCTGCTTGGATCTTGTTTGTGAAGGTCCCTAGAGTGAAACGGCCAGCAATCGAGTGGCCCCCGTGGCAGCAGCAAACTTCAGTACAGCTTGCTGCCCAGTGTTCCTGGAGGAGATGGTGCTGACATTGGCGGGGTTCTTAATAGCAACGATGGCTGGGGCTGCCAGCATCGGCTTCTTCCAGGTCCTCTTCAGATTGATGATGTAGATACCATCACTTTTCCTTTTGTAGATGCACTGCTCTATCTGAAAGTCAAGGTTGGTGCCACCTAAGTGGGCTCCTGCAGCAAGGAACCTGAGGACATCCTCCTCCTTCATTCGCAGGACATCAAGGGCTCTGGGCATTGTGTAAGTTTCCCTTTAAGTAACACGGGAATCAAGAACAATGGCGTATGGACCCATCCCAGGGCAGCGCAGAAAAAAAAAGAAAAAGGCAACACAAGGTTTTACCTGCAAGGAGCTCACAATACTGTGGGAGAAGTAAAGGAGAACAGTGTTAACTTGAAGATGATATGGTGGTTGTCATACTGATACCGATTTACAGTGGAATAACAAGAGAATGGAGTCCTTATAAGGTGGCCAAAGAGGGAGGGGGCTGGAAAAGACACTTTGGGAAAGGCATCTTGAAACAATTAATGACTTCAATGTTGTTTCTACTTATCCTTTGAAGGAGGGATAGATGTGTTTGGGGAAAATTAGGAATTATAAGACCTTGCCATGTATTGAGCAGAAGGGAAAGATTTCCAATTTCCTGTCTCATTGAAATAGTCACACTGTTATACAAAGAGCCTTGTGATTTACATTAACGAACATTTTTTTTTGCTTCTCATTTTGAACATGAACTCAATAAAAGTTAATTAAAATGTAAAATTCACAAATGACCTTGTGTAGGTTAATTAAGGCTAATGAAAACAAGCTATTCTTCATGGCTCTTCACCTGTGGAAACCTAAGAGAACAGCTCTCAAAGCAACTGGCCTCATGGCTTTCGATGTCTATGCTGAAAACTATAAGAATGGAAACCCGGAAAAGCAGGGGGCAGGGTACATGCAAGAATTTGTTATCCTAGAATTCAGGGGAAATGACCTCTGACATGTCGGGCTGAGATGAGTGAAGGCATGAAGGAGGGGGTGGAGAAAAGCAAAGGTGTAAGCTAAGCGTCTCCATAGACATCTGCAAGCCACAGCAAGTGGTGGGTGGGGGCAGTTAGGAACTAAGATGGCGAATACTGGTTGTAATAGAATCTCTTGGAGACAAACCTCCCTGTGTGTCTGTGAGGAAGTTTCTAGATTGTGTTAGTTGAGGTATGACGATGTACCCTGACTATAGATGGCATCGTTCCATGGGCTGAGATCCTGGGCTGAATAGAAAAGAGAAAGAGCTGCCTAGCATTCATTGCTTCCTGACTGTAAATACAGTGTGACCTGCTGTGGAATAATCCTCCCGTATATTGTGAAAATGTGTTGTTCTCATTGTTAATTAAAATCTGATTGGCTGATAGCTAGGCAGGATTTTCAGGGCAGAGAGCATGCTGGGAAGAAGAAGGGTGGAGTCAGAGGAGTTGCCATCAGATGCAGAGGAAGCAGGGGTTCCAAGATGAAAGAGAGGTAACGACATGTGGCAGAATGTAGATTAATAGAAATGGGTTAGTTTAAGTTATATAAGAACTAGCTAGAAACAAGTCTGAGCTATTGGCTGAGAATTTATAATTAACATTGAGTCTCCTACAGTGACCAGCTGCCTCAGGCTCCTGCTGCTATGACTTTCCATGACAGTGATGGGCTGTGTCCTTGAACTGTGAGCCAAGACAAATCCTTGTCTCCTTAAGTTGTTCTCATCAGGTGCTTTGTTACAGCAGAAACAGGCTCTAATATAGAAAAGTCTGTGCTCTTCTTGAGAGCATCTGACAAAACGTCACTCTAGTCAGTTGGGAGGTATTTGGCTGCAAGGAATAGAATTCTGTACTAACTTTGATCAGAAGAAGCAGCTGCTTTGCTCTCTCACATGGTAACAAGTCTGGCTGGATACAATTCCAGGACTGCTTAATCCACCACCTCCCTGATGGCTTGAAATCCAGGCTGTTTCCATCTTTTTGCTCTGCCATCCTAAATGCTTGGCTTATGCTAATGGCTGCTCTGCTAATAAATGGATACTGGGGTTTCAGGAATAGCACAACAGTCTCAGGTACAAAAGCAGAAATGAATAATTATTACTTTCAAGTTACTAGTTATTGATGTATTTACTTATTTAGCAATGAAAATCTCTGCAGGATCCTCCCAAACACATCTCTTTTAGTTTCATTGACAGCTGCACACCATTGTGTAAGCCCCCAAACCAGTCATTTACAGAGGAAATGATTCCACATTATCTGGCCATGACCTCTCAGCCCCAGGTAAGCAGACAGCCTAGCTTCCCATGAAGGGCTTGGAAACTTGGACAGGATGAACAAAGGTACAGAGAGTTCTAGTTGCAGGAAAACAAATGGAGAAAGTGTAAAGGCACCCAACTCTTCAAGCTCCACAGAGCTATCTGCTTCCTCTGCCCAGGTGTCCTACTTAGGGTTTCTATTGCTGAGGAGAGACATCATGGCCACAGCAACTCTTAGAAAGGAAAACATTTAATTGGGCGGCTTGCTTACAGTTTCAGAGGTTCAGTCCATGATCATCATGGTGGGAGATGGTGGAGCGTAGGCAGACATGATGCTAGAGATATAGCTGAGAGTCCTACACCTTACAGGCAACAGGAAGTAGTCTGAGACACTATCTTGAGCAATTATGACACCTTGAAGCCAGCCTCCACTAAGACATACTTCCTCCCACAAGACCACATCTACTCCAACAAGACCACACCTCCTAATAGTACTCCCTTTGGGGACCATTTTCTTTCAAACCACATCAGGTTAAAGAGGTACAGTCTTGAGGACTGGAGACTGACCCTTTGGTCATCTCATTTGTCTTGCTAGCAAACAGAATCATTCCAGACAAATAAATGAGCACAATGTAGTAAACATTTGGTTACACTCAGACCATTGGGGGACAGAGCACATAATAAGCATGTAGGAATACTTTTAGAAAAATTGTGGGGTATCTAAATTGTAGGGAGCTGTTCCTTTCTGTGTCCTCCCTTACCATTCATGCCCTTCCCAAGAGACCATGTATATGAATTACTCTATTCATTGCTATGATGAAATACCAGACGAGAAGTGACTAAGGGAAAGAGGCTTTATTTTGACTCACAATTTAAGAAGGGATACAGTCTATCATGTGGGGGGGGGAGGGAGAGGCACCCAACAGGAACGTGAGACTCCTGGTTTCATTTCATACACAGGCTGGAAGCAGAGCACACTGGATGCCAGTGCTGAGCTTGCTTTCTCCTTTTTTATTGAGTTCAGGGCTCTATCTCATGGGCTGGTGCAGCCGAGAGCAGGGCAAGTCTCCCCTCCTTGGTTAAATTTCTATGAATATCCTTAAAGACACACTTAGATGTGTGTTTCCAAGAAGATGATAAAGCCAGTTGAGTTGACAATCAAGATTTATCATCACACCCAGGATGTGCTTATATATTCCTCTCTGTTCTACCAACTCATCCAATACATTCATGTAAAGTTTGCATGGCTAGTGAGCACACACTAGGGATCAGAAAGCACCAAATACCAAACCTCAGCTCCACCTCCATCTCCCAACTATTTTAAGCCCAGTTTCCTCAAATACAAAGGAGGACACTGATAATGGGTCATTGTTACTATAGTCATTGTTGTTATTTGTAATTTCTGACAACTTTGAATTCTCAGTAGCTTAATAATAAATGTTTGCTTCTCACTAATACTGAGTCCCAGTGTGGATGATTCTGATCAGGTAGCTCTCCTGGTGACCCAATGACTCAAAGATCTCTTCTATCATGTGGCACCATTGCCCTCTATATATAGGAGAGATTAAGATCATGCATTGCTCTTGCAGAAGAATACACACTTTTCTTGACTCTTTGAGCAGCCACACTCATGTGTACATACCATTTGTGTACTCACACATACAACTTCAAAACTAAAATAAATCTTTAAAACAAACAAAAACCACATCATCTCTGAAGTTTCTGAAGGATGTGGTCACACCTACCTTAGCTTAGAGCCTCATGGTTGAGAGATAGAATCTCATCAAATATGTGTAGATCAAGGGTGTGTGTGTGTGTGTGTGTGTGTGTGTGTGTGTGAGTATGTGTGTATGTGAGAGGGAGTGGGTGGGTTGCAGGAGCCTGGGGATCCCGTCCATTCTGAGAGCATAGTGTGACTGCCCTGCATCAGCTTGAATCTGAATTACACTCCTCACACTCATGGTTTGCACACTGGTCCCTAACTTACCGTGCTATTCTTGGAAGCTGTGAGCACTTTAGGAGGTTGGGGCTGGGTGGTAGAAGTAGATCACTTAGAGAAGGCCTATGAAAGTTACACCAACCTCAGTCCTAACTAGAATGTTCTGCTTCTTGATCTTCTACCATGTGACAAGACCTCACCACACAGGACTACTAACATAAGCTCCACTATGCCTCCATTAAAATGATGGGCTGAAACTCCCTGAAAATTGTGTTCAAAATAGCACCTTCTCCCTTAAGTCACTCCCACCAGGTATGTTGGTCACGGTGACACCAAAGGAACTTATAATAGGCACAATCTCTCAAAGTTTTCACCTCACAACTTTGCCACACTGAGAACTAAACCTTCAGCACACAAGCCTTTGGGAGACATAATCAAGACATAGCCAAGTCATAGAAACCCTTAAGTGATAGGTAAAGTGGCTCTGAGTTACCAGACCTCCTCATGGGACAAACTAGTCACTCTGAAAGTATGAGGCCTTGGCTGGCTCAACCGCCTTACTTCTCTTCCTTCTCTTTCTGTTTCTATTCTGTACTCTCCATTGGGGGTCACTGCTTAATAAACTACTTCTGCCCAGAAAGCCACTTCTCATGAGTGCTCACCTCAGAGCAAGATTCTGGGGAACCAACCTCAATGCAGAATGAGCATTTTTGAAGTTTCCAGTCCTTGTTGGGCTGTAGAGAAGAGTGGCATCTTTGGTCCCGTTCTTATTTCCCTACCACCCTAGTTGTTCCATGAAAAGCACCAAAAGATCACAAAGGGAGGCTTTGCTGTGATAGGGGGCCCCTGAGGGGCATGGGGACACAAAGATGTCCTCTAGCAGCTCATCAGCCCACATCCTGTGTATCGAAGTGTTCTGAGAGACTGGGTTCAGCTACTACCAGACAGGTCACATGAGAACTGGATTTACATCTCCTCAGAGGGTCATTTCTGTTAACTGAGTCAGGCGTGTTTCTCTCCAAGGGAGATGTACATTGTGAACTTGCAGAATTTGGACTGTAGAAGACGACTTTCCAAAGATTCTTGCTGAGATGACACAGCCTACCCAGGTGAGTTGCTGTCAGCTATATACTGACCATGTAGAAAGCCATTCCTTTCTCTTTTATCCTAATATAGGTCTCTTTGGTTTTGCTTAAGCCTGGCCTGGGATCTTCAAATTTCTTCCAAAGATTGGAAATAGATTCCATAATGACCCCAAGGCAGCCATTTAAAACACAGTGAGATATATACTAGGTTGAACCTTAAGCCTCTTGAAGGGCAACTGTGCCCTTAGTCATACTATCATGTAGACATGTACTTTAGTGGGAAGTACAGGGATGGCATGGAATGCTATAGAGAAAGGGTCTTTAAAGTCACAGTTTAGTGATTGCTATGTGTGCAGAAAGATCTAGCATCTCAATCCAGCTTGCAGCAATCCTGAGAGCCATTGGCGCTGTCAGGATCCACCACAGTGGGATTGAACTAGGGTGACTTTTGTTCTATGTTCATCTGCATTTTTCTCTTCACTTATGTAGGGGTGATTCCTTAACACAACATGATACAGAGAGCACTCCATTTAGGAGGAGTCTACTTCTAAGACACCACTTCTGGAATAGTCTCCATAGCCAGGACTCCTAAAGGTAGCAAAGAGGACACAGCCACAGTCAGTGTGGACTCAGCTCTCCTCTTACTTTTGAGCTCTCTGGGGGAGATGCTTCTCCAATGACTGGGAGAGGGCAAGGGTTCCAAGGTGCAGACTGAGGATGCAGTGATGGATGGCCAGGTCCACCTCATTCTGATGCACACAGAGGGATCTAAGCAGGTAGCTGGAAAGCGCTGGCCCAGAGCAGATGACTTCCCTGAGCGCTCCCCACCCTTCACCTCGCACACAGTCTCAAAGACAGTTAGCAAGCCCTGTAGACATCTGGTTGTGCTTGATCTCTTCCAAGCCCTCTGCCTCCATCCTACCCAGAGCCACAGCTATCTCTCTCTTGGGCCACCATGGCTCCTTGTCCCTTTCCAATTCATTCTCTAAACTGTGGCTGGGGTGACTTTTGAATAATTAAGTTTTACACTTCTAAAGTCTGTTATTGTTTTTTCATAATTAGTTGGGTTTTTTAATTCATGACAGTTTGATGTCATCCCATATTTCTCTAAGATATTTCTGCTCTGATTAGAATATGAGCTGCTTCCTTAGTCATAAATTTATTCTTTTATTGAGTCTGTTGGTACCTGTTTGGATGGCAGTCTTTAATGTTGTGTGCAAATCTCTGCATTTGGCCTTTGATATGAAATCATAGTTGTGCTTTAGCAAGCCTGTGGGAAGTGAGAAAAAGTCATTGCTCCATTTGCTTGGGAAGGGATGCCAATCATAGGACCATGAAGGCAACTCACTAGCCTATTTACTTTGGGGAGTAGGGGTGGGTACTGGGGATTGACCCAGGGCTTCATACATGGTAAACAAACATGCTATCACTGACTCATCTACATGTACTGGCTGCTCATTTCTCCTAGGTGCTTTCAGCTTCCCAGTGATCCATTCTGGCCATGTACCCAGTTTTCACATTAAAGGGACCCATCTAGAAGCAGGGATATCCCTACCTGACCAGAAAACTCCTTCCTGACCATGTAACCAAAGGCCATCTTCAAATGCATCTTCTTCTTCATTACCTTGATCATAATGGTTCATTAACTATTTACTAGCTTATCCCCCCCCACACACACACTGAATCAAAGTCTGTTAAGCAGAGACTGGGTTTTTCTGTCTGGGCCACCAACCTGCACTCAATTCCTAACACTGTATTCGACACACCTTGTCCGTTCAAGAAATAATTATTGAACAATGTTTTGTTTTTGCTTTTGCATCAGATTTCTTTTTAAAGATTCTTAGCTAAGCACAGAAAACAGCTTCAAGATAGGGCGTGCTATCAAATGAGGGCAAAGGGCCGCTGCTTCCTCTTGGAGTCTATGGGGTGAAGGAACAGCAGGGCTTCCGTGGCCCAACCCTTTTTTCCCCCTTCTGGGAAAATTGCTTCTCTATCTCTGGCCTCCTGGCCTCACTCCGGAGTCTGACTTCACCTTCCTGAAAGCAGGAGTTTTTTTTCCTACTAAATTCTGCTGCCTGCTGCCAGTAAAGAGAGGTGGAGAGCCTGCAGGGGCGGCTGCAGGGCCATCCTGTGCCATTCCAGGAGACATGCACATTAGTCACTGGGTCCTGGGGTCTCAGCAAGCAGGATGTGGATAGATGAAGGCACAGAGGGCTTCGTGCTGCACCATTTTTGACTCATCCCTGGGTGTCAGCACCCCCACCCCACCCATGAGCATGACTGTGCCATCTGCAGCCATCTGCCCAGCCTCTCACCCATGGTACCAGCTGCAGTAGGTAAGAGGGGCCTCCCCAAAACAGAGGATGCTTACAGAGTCTGAAGAGGAGGGGCCTTCAACAATCAAAGCTCCTCCCCCGACTGTTTTATAAGGAAGGAAACTAGGTCACAGCTGAGATGACTGGTCCAAGGTCACCCTGGGACCGGAGTGAAGGGCTCCTAAAACCCTTAGGTACTGAGACTGCATCAAGGTATGCCCCACACACACACCCCTTTCATCTTACATTCCAGACTCTTCTTATCATTTCAGCTCCAGTCCCCAGCTTCAAGGGCACTGCTGTCCCACCACTAAGCAAACTGCTTCTTCCATCTTGGGCCTGAAGGTCTTGCTGGCCTCTGATCATGTGACACTTGCCTAAACAAAGCTCCCTGAGTGGTAGCAGGCGGAACATCGGGGCAGCATCTGAGGGCCAAGAACTGGCTGTCGCCAGGGTGTGTGCTGGCCAAGGCTGAGGACACTCTCTTTCTTCCCAAGAGAGTAAGTATGACTTTAGGAGCTCAGAGTCATGCCCTGGGTTGAGAGTCCTTCAGGGGCCCCTTGCTGGAATGAGCTCCTTTAATAGGCCCACACTAACCTAGTCTTTGAACTTCCGGCCCTTCCTCCACTGTCATTTCTTCTCCTTTACTTTGATCCTCTCAACAGACTGTCATTTCCCTTTTTAAGAGATGTCATCGCTGTACCTGGTGTCAGTTGACTCTTGTACCCAGCACACTGGCTTATTTTTCTGTCTCCTGGTTCTCCCAGGGGTCACTTTGGGCAGAACTGTGTCCAGGACCTGTCATCTCCGGTGCTGAGAAGACTCTTAGTCCTGAAAGCTAGGCTGGCTGGGATCTGACCACCTGAGACAGAAACATGGTGCAAAATGGGGGGATGGGAGGAACCGCTGAACTGTTCAACCATCACCTCCCATCCCCAGTTACCGTCTGAGGAGTGGGTAACAAGCAACAGCCTGGCTATGCCAAAAGGCTCCATCCTGGCATGGTGCTGTCTGGAAAGCCGAGTGTGAAGGCCTGTGGGGCTTAGCCAGCCAGCTGAGGACTGTGGTGCATTGTCCTTCCAAGAGCATTTTCATTGTGATCCATGGGACTCTGGGACTGTGGTACACTCCGGGAATAAATGGTTCAGAGATCAGCCAAGTTTGGCACGCACAGTTCCTGCAAATCTGTGTCCTTCTTGCCAGTTTGTCCCAGTACCCTTGGCTCTGAACGACCCCACCGTAATACACGTGAACAACCACTGTGTCTTTTGACTTTAAAGTCTGCCAGGTACCTGGGCCTTGCAGGGCCAAAAAGGCGCTGCAGAGGCGTCGTCTCCATGTCTCCCCAAGATCTGGGCTCAGGGACCCCCGCTTTTGTTTTGGATTTTACTTCCTCTTATTTGAATTTCTGGAGGAAAAAAAAAGAAAAAGAAAAACAAAAACCAAAAAAAAAAAAAAAAAAAAAAAAACTAACTAGTTCGAGGCCAGAGCGTTGCTCGCCAATGAAAGGCCGAGATGGAGCATTACAGCATCAGCGAGGCCGCCCATTGGCCGACCTGCCCTGAGGAGATGTGGCTCCCCGCCCCTCCCTGCGGTGCGCAGTCCGTGCGGGCAGCGCAGTGTGCGCGCCCCGAGATGCCTGTCGCGCGTACCCTTGGCTTGCAGCCCTGAGCCTTGGGCAGCCGCAGGATGGCAGCGGAGTCTGCGCTCACCAGCGGTGGCTGCGGGGATGAGTGGCGCTGGACCTCTGCACTAGGGAACTGGACTGAAGAGCCTGGGACTTCCTAGGCACTTGGTCCCTGCGCCCATTTCTGGGGGATCTGCTTCAAGAGCTGTGTTGTGGTGCGGTGCATTTCCTGTGACTTTTTAGAGTCACATCAACCACAGTATCTATAAGTTGAACTGAGTATATTGTTTCTGGAATGAAGACTGCATTCCCAATTTCCTCTTAACTAAATATGACTAAACCATGGTCAACCCTGATGTAAATGGGACATTCTGGCTGATGTCTGTTGTAATCCCAGAGGTTTGGAGGCTGAGTCAGGAGGATTGCAGTGAGTTCAAGATAGCAAAATGAGACCTTGCCCCCTCCCACACACAAAATAAACCACAACAAAAATAAGGCCAGGGGGAAGGGGCTCTCTCTCTCTCTCTCTCTCTCTCTCTCTCTCTCTCTCTGTGTGTGTGTGTGTGTGTGTGTGTGTGTGTGTGTGTGTGTGTGTGTGTTTGCCTGCCACAGGAAACAAGCTTTTATAATAACAGGTCTGGCATGTCTGAAATCTATACTCAGGGAAGAGTTAACGAAGCTACACAGGAGTTTGCAGGCAGTCTTTGAGGTTCCATTGATTACGCTAGGCCCACCCATACTGTGGAGGGGGAAATGCTGCAGAAGTATCTAAATTGGATTGGGGGGGAAACATCACAATTGTTTTTAGCAGAATCTTGTTTGCCTCTGGCCGTCAGTATCCTAGAATGTGACTATTTCAAATTAGGGCCTTCAAAGTGGGGACTAAGTTCAACAAAACTGCCAGGATGCACCCAGATCTCATGAGAACCACTGTACTTCGAAGACAACCCAGAGACGCACAGCACGTGAGGGTGGGGGGGAGGGGTGCCTGGCTAGAGGCAGCAAGCCCAGGAGAGGGGCCTCTGAGAAACAACCTGCCCTGCATTGACTGACTTCTAGTCCTCTGCAACTGGGAGGAAACCATTTCTGTTGCCCAAGCCACACTAGCATGTGGCACTTTGTACAGAAGCCCTGCAAAACAATGCTGACACAAATTCACTCATTGCAATGGCGTTTGTGTCTATACTGCTTAACGGGAACCTTTTGTCCATCTATGGGAAATGTATGGGTTTTCATACTATGCAAAAGACTTGGGTTTGAGATCTATCCATCTGGTGTGGGACACTGTGTGTGTGTGTGTGTGTGTGTGTGTGTGTGTGTGTGTGTCTGTCTGTCTGTCCCCTGTATGGGAGTACATACAAAATAATGCATTTTATTTTAGTGGCATTTTCATCCATGTATGCCATGTTTGTAATGCTGTAACTCTGAACATAATAGCCATCATCATCATAGCACTTTGACTAGTTACAAAAGACACCCAAGATCCAGCTTGTTGACTATTGACAGGAGGGATGCAGGAGGGATGACAGAAGGTCATTGAACCCTCACCTGAGAGTCCAGTTTCTCCCCCCCCCCCCCGCCTTAATTGTATGCAGCCTTGTGGTTTGGGGCAGGGGTGGGGGTAGAGGTGGGAGTGTCTAGAACATACACCCTGTGAAAGGTTAACTGAAAGAGTTTCATCTCTGATTCCATCTGTGCAAGTGTGAAGACATCATTGTGCATGTCAGGCTGAGATTTCCTAGAGGTGTGGCTTTCTTGGGGTGCCTCACAATCCTGTAAAGAACTCCCTACCCATGCATGCTCTGTAAGTGAGCCCAATGAACTCATTGGTTCTTCAGGTTGGGGAATCGTTCCCCAAATGGTTAGTACTCTATTAGAAGGCAGATGGTTTTATACATACATACATACATACATACATACATACATACATACATATGTATACTACATTCTGCTTATGAGAGAAACGGTATGAGTTGGGCTCTTCTTGAAATCCAGTTTCATTAACTTTTCTGCAAATAATACATTTTCATTCATCTTTGTGGTTGAATAAAACTCCCTTGTGTATATGTAGCACAGCTTTATTCATTCATCTGTTGATCATCATCTAGACTGATTATGAATGATGCTACAGTAAACCTGGATGAGCAAGTATCTGTGCAGTGTGCTGTGAAGGTCAAAACTGGCTTTTAGAAAGCACTCTCTTGAAGCAGAGATCTATGAAGGAGAGTGAGGTTGTCCTGAAGGAGCAAACTGTCATGGAGCCCTGGTCCTGTCAAGAGGATTCAGCATAGTGGCCTGGTGAACACTCCAGGGAGTGACGATACTGCCAACCAAAATAAAGAAGGTAACTGTTCTTTTGTGAACAGCATGGGTATAGGTCAAACAAAGCATTTGTTCTAAAGATTTATGTTTAATTTTACCTTCCTGAAACATTCCAGAGGGATCACACTAGGACTATTTGCCATGTTAGTGTCAAGTTCAAGTTGGGTTAGGAAGTAAAGGTTTCCCTATCCCTATCCATCCAGAATTAGCAGCCAAGGATCTTCCCACCACACTTGCAATCTTGGTTCAAATTTCCAGAACATTTATAGCCATCTATTTTCATTCCTTTCCTGCTCCATTCCTTCCTTCTTTCTTAAAAAAATATTACTCTGTGTGTGTGTGTGCACATGCATGAGCGTGTTCGCTCGTATGCATGTGCACACATGCCATCACATGTATGTGTGTGTGTATATATATATATATATATATATATATATATATATAGAGAGAGAGAGAGAGAGAGAGAGAGAGAGAGGGAGATCAGAAAACAATTTTTGAGAACTGGTTCTTTCCTTCTGCCATGTCCATCCTAGATATGGAACTCAAGGTATCAGGCCTGCCAGCAGGTATCTTTACCCCCTGAGTCATCCCCATCCTCTTTTCTCTTGTTTGCTTCCTTGACTTCTCTCTTTCCTTCTTACCACTGCCATTATGTTAGGATAAATTTTAGAAAAACCTCAGGCCCTATTGAGGACCACACCATGTGATGAAGGCCAAGCTGCCATTCAGTCAACATGATTTGTAGTCTGCTGGCTTGGGGCTTATGTTTTTGCTTTGAAATTCAGAATCTTTGGATATCTCCCCTAGATGTCTGAGATGAGAGTGAATGTTTAGAAGGATCTGAGATGTTTACTGAAATGTGGCTGTTGTTCTGAGCCCCCTGTCCACGTTTGGAACTTTCCCTCCTGGTCTCCTGCTCCGAGCATGTAGGCATGGAGCAAGCAGAGGGATTTTGGAACAACTTGATCTCAAGTCTTCTTCTTTTAAAAATATGGTTTATTTGTATCATTTAAAAATATGTGTATATGTGTATCCCTGTGTCTGAGTATGTACAATTGCCCACAGAAGTCAGACATGTCAGGTCCCACTGTAGCTGGAGTTAAGTGGTTGCTAGCCACCTGATGTGGGTGTTGGGAACTGAACTCAGGTCCTCTGCAAGAGTAGTCCTTGCTCTTAACAACTGAGCCATCTCTCCAGCCCATCTAGTCCCCCTCTTGATGTGTGACCCCACACAAGGCTTTGTCAGTCTCCCACCATTGGCCACTGCTTGCTGCCAGGTCCTTGAGCCTCTGATTTTCTCTGAGTTTTGGCATCAGTGGGCAGAAGAGACTTATACACTCACCTTGCAGGGCTACTGTAATGAATCAAGAGAAATAACAAATAAGGGGCCTTTCAGCCAATAACACCAAGGGTTTCTGCTCCTGAAAACGGCCTTGAATTGCTCTGTCCCTTCTTGATTAAACAAAGCAGAGCCATAGCCACAAAACCTGCTCTGAGATATTTCAACCCCTACCTGCTGGAGGAGCATTGGCAGCCCCAGCGGTTGTGAATGCCATGCTCTTCTAACACCAGGAGTCCCTGGATCAAGCATGTTCATCTTGATGGCATTGTTTCTGTCCCTGTCAGGCTCTCAAAGGCTATGTTGCTGCCTTCATCTTGTGAAGCCAGGCTTATGCTGTGTCTTACCTCCATCTATTGGGCTTCCAACTGCTGGCGAGAACTAGATTTGGCTGTAACTCTTTGTTGCCTGGTACGGATCTCTAGCACCCAAGGGGCTGTCTTCCCAAGAAGCTGTGATCTCCCTTAGAAGCTAGTGAACTGCTTTCAGAAGTGGTCTTTGTATGCTTCCTAAGGGGATAAAGAAATTGTGGGCAGTCTGCCGAGTGCTTTTCCCCGGTTCATTTGTCTGTGTAGTCCTTAGTGCTGTTCCTCGGAGGGGACCTTCATCCAGTGACCATGGCCCTGTGGTGAGGCTGCTGCAGTCTGCAAAGTTCTGTCACACACTGATGCCACCCAACAAGCCCTTTGACTTTCATGAGCTAGAGACTGAAGGTTCTCAGCCTGCCTCGGCAGAGCCACCATGCTTTTCCCCACTATACAGGCACAGTCCTGAGATGTTTTCTGTGCAAACAGCCGTGCATCAAGCCCGCCCACCTGTATGTGTGTGTTCACATGCACATGCGCATGCAAGTGCGTGTGTGTCCTGAGGGCAAGACAGAGTGCCCAACATCCACCGCCACACTTCTCATCCCTCACAATCCACTGGCAGCAGAAGCATCTTTCTAAGTGGGAAGCTAGAGTTCAAAGCCACAAAGTACAGTGCCAGGCCCTGTACCTTGCACAAACAGATCTTGTGCCCAGATCTCACAGCACAAAGTTGTCCCTTCCTTTCAGCTTACACACAAAGATGGCTTTCTTGTGGGCTGCAGCCCTCTGTTGGTGTGACCAGCCTTGTCAGTTGCTCTCTTCCATGTCCATTCTGATGTCCCCCTTTGGTGGGGAGACACTCCCAGCTAGTGGCTCTTCCTCCAGGGCTCTAGGGCTCCTGGGCATTAGCAGAGAGATGTGGTGGGCTCTGCAGCTCTGCCCAGCTGGGAGGATGGGGCTTAGAGGCCCAGTTGCCTATTGATTGACTGAAATTGGATTTGTTGACACAAACTGCCAGTATTTCACAGAGATGAAAGGATTGCCCACCGGCCTTATAACAAGCAGAGATTTCCCTGAGGGCCTCCAGAGCTGCTGGCGTGGTTCTTTTGTGAGGAGAAGGAAGCAATTAGGAGAATGGGGGAGGTTATTAGGTCTTATTGCTTCCCTCAGCTCCTGTGCACAGCTCGCAGCACTGTGTGGGATTTGGGGCTCCCATCCTACCTGCCATAGGTTCTGTTTGTCCCCCTTTCCTGCATCAAACCATCCGGGAGACCAGCACAGCCCATGTTCGCTGACTCCAAAGCATATGGCAAATGAATACACAGATTTGGGTCACCTAAAGAAACCAGCAGGTGGAACCAGCTTTTAGCAGACTTTAAAAATAACAGCATCACTTGGGATAAATACAAACCCGGGAATGCGGGAGATACACACATCTCTCTCCCTGGCTTTCTCCATCCCCATGTTTTGTCTCGCTGAAAATATTCACAGTGGCATGGCTTGAAGGTGTATTCAGCTCAAACAGACAGCTACACTCACTGGCAGATATGAGGGGAAAGAATAAGGGAGGAAGCAATGTTCTGCAGGGAGGCAGTTGCTAGCAGGAATATGCATGGGAGTAGGGGCAGGTGTGTGAGGGGGAGAGGTGACAGCATCAGAAATAATGCCACCTCTTATTGTACAAATGTTATTTTTGTTGTGATGAAACATACATAGCATAAAATGGATCTTCACAACCATTCTTAGCGTACAGTTCTGGGGCATTGAGAATGTCTGCGGGATTGTACAACTGTCACCCCCATCCAGCTCCAGGATCTTTCCTCCTCTCAGCAGGAGCCCCACACCCATAGATCTAGACTCCCCATTTCTCTCTCAGCCCCTCTCAGCCAACATGATGCTCTCTGCATCTCTGCAATTTTGGCAATTCTAGGGCCTCGCGTGAGTAGAGTTACACAGTATTTGTGTGCTTGTGACTGGCTTATTTCACATGTCTGCCATGTGACCCATCTTGTAGCGTGTGTATATTTGTGTGTAGCTGAATAATATTTGTGTGCAGAGGGCATGTGGTGTTGATTATCTGCTATCCACTGATGGACACTTGGGTTTCCTCCATGGTTTTTTTTATGACAAAGACTGCTATTGACATGGGTGTGCAGATGTCTGCCTGGGCCCCTGCTTTCTGTTCTTCTGTGTCCCTAACCTGCAGTGGAACTTCTGGGCTACACAGGAACACTATGATTTTCTTGTAGAACTTGCCATCATTTTTCCCGACAGCAGCTGATCCATGTCACCTCTTCACACTCCCACTATAAATGGGTAAAGGCTCAGTTTGTGGGGATACAATCCACCTTGGTGGGAAAGACATGACTCCAGGAATATGAGGCAGTTGGTCACATTGCATCATTAGTCAGGAAGCAGGGAGAAAGGGGGAATGGGGCTGGACCAGAAAACTTCAAGGTCAACCCCATTTACTTACTTAACCCTTCCACCAGCCTTCAAAATAGCACCACCAACTAGGGACCAAGTCTTCAAACAAAAACCTATGAGGGATGTGGTGCAGTGTGTGTGCACATGTGTGCGCAAGCAGGTATGCATGGACATGTATGTATACACATGAATGTGGAAGCCAGAGGGCAACCTTGGTTACTTCTTGTCATTCTCCAAATGCTGTCTACCTTCCTCTTTCCTTCCTTCTTCCCTTCATTCTTTTGATACGGGGTGTTATGAGTAGGTTTTCCCTGCCGGTCTGGGCCCTCTGCCGCACCAGCCCCAAATAACAAACTGAGACTCTGTATTTGATATAATTCTGTTGACCAGTTACTAGTTTCATATTGGCTAGCTCTGTCTTAATTATTAACCCATTTCTATTAATCTAAGTACTTCCACATGGTCTTATCTTACCGGAGAGAGGGGCTGGCTTTCTTCTCTCTATCCTCCATCTTGAAACTCCTCCCTACTCCTTCTGGAATCATCCTTGTCTCCTAGTCCCCCTATCTTGCTTTCCTATTGGCCAACAAGGCTTTATTCATTAACCAATGAGAGAAACATATTTACAGAATGACATCTCCCATCAACAGGATCACTCATTAACCTAGAACTTGCCAATTGGACTGGTCTGGCTGGCCAGCAAACCCTAGTGATCCTTCTAGCTTTTTCTCCCTAGTGCTAAGATTACAAATATACCACCACATTCAGTTTTTTACATGGAATCTGGGATCAGATATTCATTCTTGCAATACAAAGTACTTCACCTTCAGAGTCATTGTCCAGCCACATGAGGGCCATTTCACATTCAGACCACAACAGCTTTGTTTGTACGTAGGCGTGATAACTGCCAAGAAGTGCTATTGTACTGTGGTGGCAACTGTGTTTACCTAATGACTAGTGATGTCAGTACCTTTCAATAGAAGACTGCCATTTGTGTATCTTCTTTGGAAAAGGTGTGTTCAATTTCTTTGTCCATTTGTAGTAGAGTTGTTTGATTTATGGCTGTTATATAATGTTATTTTGACTAGAATTATGGGTTGTCTCCTTGTTGTGAAGAAGAAATGAGGCTCAAAGGTGTTGGTGAGCTTGCTCTGGGTTTCCAGATTCGGGTCCCTAATGTCATGTCTTTCTACCAGCCACACTATCATCTGCCTCCAAGAGGTTGAGATGTGGTCCAAACTTTTGCGGCCTTCACATTTCATTGTTGATATAAGACACATGTAAAACGAAGGTTACATATGATAATCTAAATGGACATTCAGAAATTGGGGGCTGAAAACTGGATCATTTGAGGAAGACTCAGTGGCCAAGAGGCAATCAGAACTGAGTGTAAAAGTTATTCATTGTTTTTCTTTCAACCATCAAAAACTAATCATCTTTGATGGCTAAATTTTATTGTCAGTAAACCTAGGAAGAGGGAATTTCAAATGAGGAATTGCCTCTATCAGATTGGCCTCTGGGTGTGGGCCGAGGGTCATTTTCTTGATTGTTAATTGGTATGTGAAGGCCCAGTCCAATGTTGGGGATACCATCCTCAAACAAGTGGACCTGGGCATATAAAGAAGCTGAAGCTGGAAACAAGCTAGTAAGCAGTATGTCTCCATGGTTTCTACTTCAGTTCCTGTCTCCAGGTCCCTGTCTTGGCTTCCTTCCTTGATGGATTGACACCTGTATATAAGATGAAATAAACCCTTTCTTCTCCAAGTGGCTTTTGGTTAGAATGATTTATCACAGCAAGAGAAAGTGAAACAGAGCATCACCACACCACGTTAACTGGAGGAATTAATGCTACTGCTCAAAAGACTCAATGTAACACCAGTTAAAATACTGATTGTATTTTTTTTTTTACAGAAACCTAGAATAATTATATAACTCAAATAGAATCATGAAAGACCACACAATCCAACAACTTTGAGGGGAGAACAGCACTGGAAGCATCATAGTCCTTGATTTCAAAGTACGTTATAAAGCTATATTAATTGAAATAGTACGGCACAGACACAGGCTGACAGAATAAGATGGACATCTAGAAATCAACAGTTATCAGTGGTTGAGAAATCCTCAGCATAGACACTAACAATGGAGAAAGAGTAGTCTCCTCCATAAACAGTGCTGGAAAGACTGGGTATTCACAAGCAAAAACAATAAAATCTCAAAACTTGATGGGCTACTTATTTCATTTTTAATTAAAATGACTATTTATTTTATGTGTATGGGTGTGTGGTGGTTTCAAAGAAAATGAGCCCCAAAGGGAGTGGCATGATTGGCCAATGTGTCCTTGTTGAATTAACTGTGGCCTTGTTGGAGGAAGTGTGTGACTGTGAGGAAGGGCTTTGAGGTCTGCTGCTCAAGCTTTGGTCAATGTGATACTGAGACCATTTCCTGTTGCCTGCAAGATGTAGGACTCTCGGCTACTTCTCCAGCACCATGTCTTCCTGCATGCCGCCATGCTCCCTGCCATGATGATAATGGACTAAACCTCAGAAATTGTAAGCTGCCACCTCAATTGGATGTGTTCCTTTATAGCGTCCACAGCAATAGACACCCTAAGACAGGGTGTTTTGCCTTGCTCATTCGTCTATGTGCTATATGCATGCCAGTCCTATGGAAGCCAGAAGAGGGCATCAGATCCCCTGGAACTGGAGCTACAGGTGGTTGTGAGGCATCCTATGAGTGTCTTCCAGTTAGTGGTCTTAACTGCTGAGCCTCTAGATACTTACTTTACATCATACATAAAGATGACTTCATCATAAGGCCTGAAAAACAATAATTCCTAGGACAAACATGTGGGACCTTCTCCTCCAAGTTGATCTTGGTAATACATTTAGTTTTATATTAGTTATTTTAAACCTTTGTGTTTAAGTGTGTGTGTGCAGTGTGCATTTGGTGTGTGTGTGTGTGTGTGTGTGTGTGTGTGTGTGTGTGTGAGAGAGAGAGAGAGAGAGAGAGAGAGAGAGAGAGAATGCTGGGGTATCAAAGGACAACCTCATGTGCTTGTGCACATCTTCTGCCTTGTTTGAGATGTGATCTTTTGTTGCTCTGCATATCAGGCTAGATGCTAGATGGTGTACAACCTCCCAGGGATGTTCCTGCCTCTGCCTCCCATCTTGCCACAGGACCACCATAGCATTTAGAGGTACTTACCCAGCTTTGTGTGGGTTCTGGGAATTTGATAGATCCTCATGTTTACATGGCAAGTTCTTTTACCCCCTGAGCCATCTTCCCAATACTGATAATTGTGATGTGACATTAAAAACAGAGGCAACATAATTCAGATGAACAGGTGAAGCTACACCAAACCGAACGAATTCTGGACCACAGAGGAGTCATCAGCCAATGAAAGGGTAGCCTGAAAACTGGAAGGATGATGGGAGATGTCATTCTGTAAATATGTTTCTCATACTGGTTAATGAATAAAGCACTGTTGGCCAATAGGAAAGCTAGATAGGCGGGACTAGGAGATGAGGAGGAAAGAGGAAGTAGTAAGGAGGAGTCAACATGGAGAGTCTGGAGAAAGCAGGATGCCAACCGGCTCTCTGATAAGATGAGACCATGTGGAAATACTTAGATTAACAGAAATGGGTTAATACTTAAGACAGAGCTAGCCGATAAGAAACTAGTACCTGGCCAGAGTCTCTGTGTGTTAATTGGGGCTGCTGCGGTGGCGGGACAAGACCAGCAGTGGGAGGAAAAACCTACTCCTTACAGAAGGAGACACCACAGACAATATACAAAGTAAGGGATTAATATCCAAACAATATAAAGCATCCATGCAACTTAGTAGAAAAAAAAACCCAACAAACAAAAACACCAGGATTTAAAAGTAGCCAAAATATTTGTGTTAACTTTTCTTAAGAAGATGAAGAAATGGCTAACATCTGTGTAGAGAAATGAAGGTGTCTCTGGAGCTCCAGGGCTGAATTCCAAACCACCTTACTTTAACCAGACTTGGGTGACTGCCAGAGTGAGAGGACAAGGGAACGCTCTGTATTACTGACAGAATATAAACTGAAAGACCATTACGGCAAACATGGAAATCTCCCCAAACCAGTGGAGTCACCTAGCATTACTGTTAGGTGTCTGTATGTATCCAAAAGACAGGAAATTGGCATCTTGAAGCAATACCTTATTCAGCATAGTATTGTTCCTTGTAGCCACACCATACAAAAAGCAGCAAGCCAAGTGTCCATCCACAGACAAATGGATAAAGAAAATGGACACACACTGCGATGTACTCACTCACGTGTGCAAAGTCGCCCTCTAAGAAGCAGGAAATCCTGCAGTCTTCGGTAAAAGGAACATGGGTGACATTTTGCTAAGTGAAATAAACCAGGACCAAAGGGACAAGCGGTGCCTCTTCTCACTTCTGTGAGGGATCCCAAAGTGTCAAACTCACAGGAACAGAGTAGAAGGGATTTTAGCGGATGCAGGAGGGAGAGGAGTGTGGAGAGATGTTGAACAAGAGCTACAAAGTTTCAGTTGTGCAACGTAAATCCTGGAACTCAACTGTGACTATAGCTAGCAGTGGTGTGTTGTCTGCTTGACTTTGCTGAGAAGGCAGACCTTGGTTTTCACCATGCCAAGATTACAGGAGCTGTGTGGAACGGGGTACACTTGCTGCCTGTGCTGTGACTATTTCACAGATACCCATATAGCAAAACATTGGGGAGTACACTTTAACTGTGTATAGTATTTAATCCTCAACTATACCTTAATAAAATTGGGGGCTGGTATGACAGGAAGAAGAATGATCCCCAGAGGTGTCCACATCCTAGTCTTGGATCTGTGACTCTCATTACTCAGCAAGGGGCAATTAGTTGCCTGTGGATTTAAAGTTACTAATCAGCAGACTTTGACAGGGAGCACTAATTATCTGGGGGTGATTACTTAGGGGCGGGGACCATGAGATCCCAAGGGTCCTTCCTTGTAAGTAGAACAGGCACACGGGGAGTCAGGGATATGGTAGCAATCTCAGAGAGTCAGGCTAATTAGACAGGAGAAAGGCTGGAGTGGCTGTGGCTGCCTTGGAGAGAGGGGCCTACCTAAGAAAGATACACAGAGCTGAACATGAATTGGAGCAGTTGGGACAGATTTAAGTCAGCACTAACAGTCGTAATAAGGGGACAGGCCCATGAGGAGCTGAACTCAGCTCTGGTTTGTGTAGAGGTGAATGGGTATTTTAAAGGGAGAACGGAGGGCTCAAAGGAAGGGAAGCATATGGGACCTCCACAGATCCAGGAAAGCAAAACAGCTGGGGGCTAGTTTGTGCGGAAGCAGTCAGGCCAGCTGTGTGATTGTTGGTTGCAGGCCCTTCTCTCAGGGAGGCTGGGAGACATGGGCCAGCTTTGGGTTTTCTCAGGCAGGTGCTTCAAAAGAGGGTTAAAGTCATCCTAGCAAGGTGCTTTGAGCTGTCACAACTATGTAGTATTTTCTCAGCTCCACAGACCAAAGAGGAGGCCAAGTGGAACATGGCCAGAGGATCCTGGTACAAGTTTGCCCAATGACACAATCTTCCATAGAGCTTGAGCTAAGGACATGCGTAGGCAGCATGAGAGGCTAGAGGAAGTCTGAAACTAATGTCTCCTCCAGGGCTTCCAGGCGAGACCATGGCCTTGCCAGAGCTTTGACTCCAACCCAGGGAAATTCTCTGGGACTCCTGATCTCCAGACCTCTAGAAGTGAGAAGTAATATGCTTGAATAATTTCTGTATACCTAAGCTTACATTTGTCACAGTGACAATAGGAAACTAATGGGAGCAGCCAATCCTAGACAGAAACTCAAGATCCCAGGGATGTACAGAGGCCCTTCAAGGGTGCAGTGGGATCTCCTTAAGACAAAGGGTTTGCTTTGGGAAGAATAACTGCTGCCATGACCGCAGTCTTCCTTTGTGCTGGTCTGGTTCAAACTTTGAGGAGTGTTTTCTGCTAAAAGCTTTTATGATCCAGATGAAAACGTCCAGGTTGACTGAATTGCCTAAAGTCACCACAGTGTAGCTGCTAAGGGAGAAAGGCTCAATGTGTGTGACCACCGTGCAAACACAGTAGACTCCAAAGCTGATGTGGCCCTTCTCCAGCGTGCAAACACAGTAGACCCCAAAGCTGATGTGGCCCTTCTCCACCGTGCAAACACAGTAGACTCCAAAGCTGATGTGGCCCTTCTCCAGCGTGCAATGATAGCTGAGGCATTGTTGGGCCTGGCTCTGGCCCTCTTAGCCTAGGTTGTATCTCTGTTGGAAGCAAAGGGAAGCAAGCTCTGGGGAGCCCCATTCCTGGGTCCCTGTCCACAGTAATCTAAAGTGGAAGAGGTCTCACTTTTCCCCCATAATCTCAGATGGAGCAACTGGCTTTGGGTCTGGCTGAACCAAGAAGTGTGGTGTTCTTCTAAAGCCCTGGCCTGACTGTGACCCCTTTGCTTCTCTGTGTTCAGGGTAGGAGAATGGCAGAGGAGCTGGGAAGAAATGCCTTTAAGGCAAAGGCAAAGGGGTCAGCTATCTGGATTACAGATCCAGGAAAAACTCTTGGGACTTTCCACTTAATAGAACTATGGCATTATGTATGATAGCAAAAGGTCAAAGAAACCCAAATGTCCATCAAGCACACAATGGTATATTATTCAACCATAAAGTGAAGAAACAACATAGATGAAACTTGAGGACATTTCAGTCAGTGAAATAAGCTTGTCATCATGAATTGCATGATGATTCTATCCCATGAAATGTCTCAGACAGGTAAATTTAAAGAGACAGAAAGTCTATTAGTAGTTAATAGGGGATAGGGGACGTGCCAGAGGAGTGAGAACTAAAGGACTACCTTTTGAGGGGATAGGAAATTGTCCTGCATTGACTGAACATGTTTGAATGTATCCATTAACATCAGGAAAACCACTGAACTGTACACTTCAGAGGGCAGATTCTGTGATACCTGCAACGCATCTCAGTGTTGTCAGAAAGAAGTAGCTGTGGACCCGTCCAAAGCCTGTAGCAGTTTGAATAAGAATGGCCCCCATAGGCTCATGTATTTGAATAGTCACCAAGAAGTGGAACTCTTTGATAGGATTAGAAGGATTAGGGGATGTGACCTTATTGGAGGAAGTATGCCACTGCCAGTGGGCTTTGAGGTTTCAAATGACAGGCCCAGTCTCTCTTTCTCTCTCTCTCTCTCTCTCTCTCTCTCTCTCTCTCTCTCTCTCTCTCTCTCTCTCTCTCTCTCTCCCTGCAGATCAGGATGTAGATGGTGTTGGAAACATTCAGGGTTGGCCTTTCCTCTTTAGCCAAAACTTTCTGGCTGAAAATATTCTTATGGATACCCCCATGCTTGTGTTTCCTAGGTAATAACAAACCCTGTCAAGGTGCTGGTGAGTTAGTTAGTAAAGTGCTCGGCAGTCAAGCATGTGGATCTGAGCATCCACACAGGAAGCCAGGTGGTGTGGTGATATAGACCTGGACTCTCTCGGCACCAGGGAGGCTGAGATAAGTGGATTCCTGGGGTTTGTTATGGCCTAACCAATTAGTGAGCCCCAGTGGTTATCAGCCACAGAAGACATTGGCCCATGTCCACACGTGCACATGCACTGGTGGGCCACAGGTAGCTGAAGTCTTAGTAAACGCGCCCTTCGTATCCATGGGTGTGTCTACATTGAGCGCCTAGCTAGCTTTCCCTAGGTGAAGCTGCTTGATGCTTCACTAGCTATGTTGATTCACTGGTCCTTCATCCCAGGATTTGTTCTTTTTTACAATTCCCATTTGCAAGCATTGCCCTATTTGGGTTACTGAAGGTGTGACACATACAGCTCTGGTGATGCCAAGCACATGTCCTCCTGTTGTCTGCACATACCATGATGTGGACTGCACAGGCAGCTGGGGTCATATCACAGGTGTCTAGGATTCTGCCTCTGTTATTTGGTGACTTATAATGGTCCCTAGTTTCACATTACCACAGACTGATCAATTACACCATCCCTCTTCCTCCCCAGATCGTTTAACACAATGCTGGAGCATCCTACCAGGAGACAGAACTGATAGAGACCTCACTATCTGTTGACATTTGTTCATTAATAGGCCCTGCTGGGTATGTTTGTTCAAACAGTTCTGTGTGAATCACCCAACACTTCTGCTACCCAACCTACATTTTTTTCCATCTGTTCCTGGAAACATTCATTTTGGTCCGTTAGCATATATATTATGTTCTGTTGTAATAGCTGCTGCTGTTTGCCTAACTGGGTCAGATGCCACTGCAGCAGGGGGCCGTGGCCTGTTCTTCACTTGGCTTTCCTTGAACAGGTGAGGTACCTTTTTCTGAACCCTGGGATGAACTCCTGCAGCTGGCCGCATAATCAATTTACCTGCTTTCCTATTTACGCCTGTTCTGATGCTGTTGTATATTTTTGTTCAAAATTATATGTGGAGAAAATTAGATTTGCTTCGAATGCTTGTTTTGAGTGAATCAACTGTGTTTAATCTAATAGCTGGATTATAGAAATGAATATCAGACAGGGAAAAACAGCTGCGAGATTCTTGCTGTAGGCTCCCTTAGAATGAGGCTCTTGAGCTTTGAGAGGATAAACAGCTCCCAGACACTAAACTGACTGCAGACTGGCTGGTGCTGATGGAGGTGGCCTGTGCTGTGATGAGGAAAAATGACATTGTTGGGGAGACTATTCCATAGTGAGAACCCCTCTGGCCTGCTGGTGGGCAAATTAAGTGGTGCAGTTGCCATGGAAACAGCATTGAAGCCCCTCCCAAAGGAAAAAGAGAAGTACCACGTGGTCCAGCAATCTACTCTGTGGTAGATACCCAAAAGAATTGAAATCACAGTGCTGAAAGCCTCTGAGTTCACGGCAACACTGTTCACAACAGAAAGAAACTGCAGATGACTGGATAGCTCATTTGCGAAGTGGAATATTTTCTGAGTTTTGAAAAGGAAGAAATCGGAATGACGGTTCAGTGGTTAAGAGCACTTGCTGTTCTTACAGAACAGCACCCATAGTGGGTTGGGGAGGCTTACAACTATCTGTAACTCCAGTTCCAGGGGAACTACACAGATATGGTGTACATAGAGTCAAGCACATACACACATATAAATAAGTATTTATAAAAATAAATAAAAATAAAAAGTAAGAAATACCACCATTAAGACAAGATGGATGAACCTGGGGAGAATAGACTGAGTAAAAGTGCTGTAAGGACTGTGAGATCCCAGTTATGTATGGTACTGAGAACAGCTCAGAAGAGACAGTAGAATAGAGACTAATAGGAGCTGGACGAAGGTAACAGGAAGCTGTTGTACAGTTAATGTGAACTTTCAATTATGGCAGGAAAGCTGGTTAGAGAGAGCTACCCCAAAGGTTTGAGCCTGGAGTCAACCATACTGTATCATGGACTTTAACATTTGTAATAAAAATCAATTTCACAGCAAACGATCTTACCATAAACAGAACACAAGAGAACAGAAGAGAGGTGTGAGTAGCTTTCTGGAAATATCGTATCTACTCCTAACACCCCTCTTCCATTCCTTCAAGACACCTCCTCAACACATTGTTTCCCACCTTATTGCCCTATTCTTTTTGTGAGGGAGGTGGTAACCAGATGACACTGATTTATCTTGCTGGCTTCATCTTATATAGGTCTTGTGTAGGTAATCACAGCTGCAATGAGTTTATTATCTCAACAGCCTTGACATGTTCACAAAGCATTTCACTGCACACCTCGGTTCCCTCATCTTATTTTATTTTCATTCCCTGTGTGTGTGTGTGTGTGTGTGTGTGTGTGTGTGTGTGTGTGTGATATTCCCTTGAGCCCTGTTGAGCAAGGAAGCATAGTGTAGAGATTCCATTTAGGACTGAACATTGTACTGTCACTCATTCTTAGAACTTTAACCAATTTTATAAATCTCCAAATTAACTGCTGCCCACAGCAAAAAGAAGCTTCTCTAGCTGAGGCTGAGAGTAGTACGGAGCATCTATGGGTACAAGAATAATCATTTAGAAGACAGTTTGGCAATATGTTCATAGCAAAATAACAGAAGTGGATTCATCCTCTGGGGCCTATGGTCTCTGTGGGCTTTGGACCACATTTACAGTGGCAAGTATGAATTCTCTTGACACACACCATATGCATGGCTTCAGGGATTGACCTGACTAGAACCACCAGGCAATGAAGAAAGAAAAGACAGATAGACAGACAGGCACAGAAAAGCTAGGATCTGTGAGCTGTACTAGATCTAATGGAGCCCACCAACTACAATAGCAGCATGGAAAGTCTGTGTGTTTGCTTTATACATATGAGTTAAGCAGGCAGGTCTATTGTATAAAGCTGAATGAGGAGGCAGGTTTTGCTAATCTTATTAGAGGGTCTCTGCAGAGGAACAGATTTAGGTTGCAGTAATACATCAGGAGGAAGTTGTTGTTTTATTCACATTGGTCAATTGTTCATAGACACCCATTTGGATCCTCTGAACATCACTCATGGAAGGTTTTGCCAATTCCCATGGGTCTGAGGCATTGGGGTTGTTGCCATGGCTTTGTCCATGTCGACAATACACATTCACTTAGGACTTTATCCACTTGTCACATTTGCTCCTGTGGAGCAAGCTTCAAGTCAAATCAGGAAGTGATTGGTTGGTCCCAGTACCTTCACACCACTATTGCACTGTAAGCCATCTTGCCTGGCAAGTCAGTATTGTAGTAATGAGGGTCCATCACTGTGTAATACTATTGATGACTTTTCTCCTCCAGTACTTTCTAGCAGTATGAAAGCTAGCCAGCAGGAAGAAAGTTTTAACTTCATTCCTCCACGTGCTATATCCAGTGTGGTGTAGTGTCTTAATCAACAGAGTCTTACCATCTAGTTCTGGTGGACAACCAAGAGAAATGGCCTGTGTTGTTTACGAGCCTTCAGGTTGTCTCTGACAAATAATTCATAGGGAGGTAACCAATATTGGGTTTTTTGTTTGTTGGTTTGTTTGTTTTGAGAAGCAGCTATGTCAGGTGAACTTGTGAATCTGTAAGAAACTAAGAGAGAAATGTAGGATATTAGGTTAGTGCTTTCTTCAGCCAGGGAACTGTGACAGCCAAAGCACATCCATTGGCCAGATTGCAGAAGTAATCATTTAGTGGTTATAAATCTTTGCTTATTTACTCCATTTTTATTGCTTGACTTATTTATGGTCAATTAAGCTGGGGTTTAAATTTCCTGTCTGATCAAATCACTGTTCACTCCATCAGTAGTGTGGAACAGACCTTGCTCAGATACCTGGAAAGCCATTCTGAAGCTGAGCTGGCTTCCTCCACAGCCTGAGCCTTATCTTCGTTTTTTGTTGTATGGAGAACTTCACAGGATGTTTTGGGAGACTTGCAGATGCCTCAGTTTTCATCCCATCACCCTCACCCTGAAATGAGCATGGAAGGAATAACCACCTACAAATTTACCTGGATCTTCTTAAACTGTGACCTGCTACCCCAGTGCAAGTGAGGGTTGTCAAAGTGGAAGTGACTTTGGCAAACAATAGAGCAGAAATAGCAAAACTCAGTGTGTACTGACTTTGTATTCTTAGGTCTGTCCAAATGATTTACCCAGAATGATCTAGAAGCTATTAAGACTATCAGACAACCTGTGCAATGTGGTTTTACTTTTCGTGGTTCCTCATCAAATCTGGTTGATTCATGGCCTCCCTGGAATACATATATACTTTCCTATTTTGGAACCAAATATTGTTTTTATCCATCGGTCCTTTGGTCACTAATCTGTTTTAGGAATTACAGAACAATTACAGAATCTGGGTAAGTTTTAAAGGAAAGACTTTTGATGAGTTCATAGTTCAGAGGCTGGAAGCCCAGTAACAAGCTGCTGTATCCCCTGGGCTCCCAGTGTGGACTGCACTCTGAATCCCATGGTAGGAAAGCAGGAGGCTAGTGGCAGAGACAGTGCATGAAGGGCGACCTTTAACCAGTCCCACACCAAAGAGCTCCCCATTGCCTATGTTAACTAACTACCATAAGACAGGCGTTAGTTCCTTTTAACCTAATGGTGTCAACATGAGTTTGGGAAGGGATGAGCCACAAGCAAAACGTGGTGGCACTGGGAGGTAACCACCCAAGAAAGCTGATGCTGTGGACAGCAGGAGCTCTGGATCCTGAGCTCTTCTGGTGTCCCCACTTTAATCTCCCATTCTCACTGACTTGCTGTGGAGTTCTCTGCCTTAGCCTTTTTTCTCCTGACTGCACAGGATGAGTACACGTACAAATATGGCTAGGGAGAACAATTAATTATGAATGTGGCCTGATCCAAAAGGGACGCTAAGAGGAATATCTAAATCTTTTGAGAATTATAAATAATGTAAATAATTTCCCCCATGTTTTATGCAAGTAGACCTTTTTGGTGGTAAACAGTAAGATTACATATACACATACATATATTTTTTTTCCATCCAAAACTGTATGTAATTAGCATTTGGAAGATTATAATTATAGCCTGGTTGAGCTTTTCTGTAGGTGCTAAAATTGATTTCTTGGCTGAATTATTTTGCAACAGACATAAACCACTAATTGTACACCTAAATGAAATTGAGTGTGAGCAAATCAAATAACTTTTATTTTACCTTGGATAATAATTTATTGATGCAGATAAAGCCCCTTAATTAAATTTGGCATAGCTGAGCCTGCAGAGGCCACACATAAAGGTATTCTGTCACCCAGCTTTAGTGATTATTTTAATTTTAGAATAATGCTTTTCTATTCTTGGAGAAAATTGGGTATCTATTGAGTCCTGCAGAGGGAGGGGCCTGTTTCAGTTTGGTGGCCTTTGAGTCCCAGGTGGATAAGGATGCATCATTTGTAAGAAGTGCTACTCCTTTATAATTGTAGCTAAATACATCCAAGATGGAACCATGCATCTTCATTCCCTACAGTCTCAACTCAGAGACTTCCACAGCCCCTCAAAAGGGGAGAAATGGGTGAAAATCAATGGCCCATTTTTATCCTAATCAATACATATTAGGTATTTCATCACAGACTAACCATTCATGAGTGTATTTGTTCCTTTGGCTGCTGTAACAGAAACACTACAACATGGGTGCCTTAAGACAGCACAGACAGTTCTGTAGGTGTGATGTTCAAGACCACGGTGTTGGCAGATGTTGGCCCTCTCCAAAATCTGCAGGGATCTCTTTGACTCCTTCATCTTCTGCTCTGTTTTCTAGATCTCTGCTTATGCAGTCACTTACCATTTTTTCTCTGTGTGTCTCTGTTCACAAATACCATCCTTTTGTAAGGACACTGTCTTAGTTATTTTTTCCTGTTTCTATGATAAAATACCCTGGCAAAAGTTACTTACGGGAGAGAGGTTTTATTTTGGCTTATAGTTTGAGGATGCAGTATACCATGATAAGGAAGTTCTGATGGCAGCTAATCATGTCTGATCTATGGTCAGGAAGTAGAAAACAATGAATGTTCTTCATCATCCAACTTTATGCCTTGCTGTGCAGTTCAGGACCGAAACTCGGGAAATGGCATGGCCCAATCTTAGGGTGTTTCTCCCTACCTCAGTTAGTCTAATCAAAATACTTTCTCAAACATATGCCTAGGAGCTTGTCTAATTTAAATAAACCTTCACAGGTGTGTCTGGAAGCTTGCTGTACGTGACTTCAGATCCCATCTAGTTGACAATAGCATTCATCATCAGAGATGTTAGTCACATTGGTTCAATGGCCACCCCAAGCCACCTCAGCTTCATTTCACAAACATCCCACTCCCAGACATAGTGAGATTATGAGACCCTGGGGGTTAAGACTTCATTGTAGACAGAAGTTTCTGTCCCACCTGGTCCCACAGCTGTTTAATCTCAAATAAACACATAGAGGCTTATATTAATTACAAACTGTTTGGCCGATGGTTCAGGTTCCTTATTAGTTAGCTCTCTCTTAATTACTAATCCATTTCTATTAATCTGTGTATCTCCATGTGGTCTTGGCTTACTGGTGATGCCCAGGTTCCTTTCTTCGTCAGCAGCTACATAACATCTCTCTGGCAACTCACTCTCTCTGTTTCTCTTCCCAGAATTATTCTAGTCTGGTAGCCCTGCCTATACTTCCTGCCTGGCTACATCCTGCCTGTCCATTGGCCGAAACATGTTTATTCATCAACAAATAAGAGAAACATATATTCACGGCATACAGAAGGGCAACCCCCATCATCTTCATCTTTTTGGAGGATAAGACACACACTTCAGCCTCTAGCTGAAAGAAGAATACAGTATAGACTATAAACTTGCATGAGCAGCAAATACAAATTCCATGCACAAATCGTTGCAATTAAGAACTTCATCTGTCTTTGGTTCCTTTTAATTCCTATTCATTGAGAACCTGATCTAATTTAAGAACTACCGACTAGCTTAGCATTTGTAAAAGGATTACATAAAAATGTGTCAACTTTTTACCATTTCTGCTGAGATTAGGAATGATTTTCAGCTGGGAAATATTAACAGCATTGTGTCAAGTAGCACAGCATCACAACACCTTACAGGGTCTTATATGCTGATTATTCCACATCCCCCCCCCAGGGTAATGTAGAAAAATGGAGGGACCCTGTCTGCTAGAGATGACTGAGTAGAGAAGTTTCTAGAAAGGGGTGTTGACTTATTTCAAAATTTCAAAATATGATTCAATACCCTACTGTCCATGGGATTCCTGAAACCCAAGATGGCAGTGAACCATGTATGTGCTATTTTTACCAGTACATACACTCCCATGGGAAAGATTAATCAGGGAGTAAGATATTAAGAAGAATAGCCGGCAATAAAACAACTATAACAATATACTAAAATACAAATGAAATGATAAAAGTTAGATAAATGCTGCCTTTCTTTCAGTATCCTATTCTACTGCACTTGCTTCCACAGAGGTTTGACATGATATTTACTTATGTGATGGGATGTGGTGTGGGGATTGGCATGAATGACAGCACTATTATTCTGTGTAAGGGCCACCTGAACGCATGTTCAGGGATGCTGTGTCTGGTTATCTGGTAACCAGAACAGCTACTCAGTAACTTACAGGAGGGTAGCATATATAGTACAGATACTCTGGGTAAAGGTGTAATGAAACTCATCATACATTTTCATCATTTTTCTATTATACATATTTAAAACTTGTAAGTCATTTATTTCTGAAATTTTTGTTTAATAATTTTGGGTCTTGATATAGATTGTGGATAAGCAAAACTGTATAAAGTGAAACTCCAGATAAAGAGCACAACCATTCATGGTTCTTGAAAGTGTTTGCAGCTCTATATTCCTAGCTCTGAAAACATCTATCCATTATTCATTCCATTTATATTTCCTCCATCCTTGGTAGTGTGTTAACTGATCTAGGATGTTCATCTGATGGAGTAATTTGGTAGGAACTGTGAAACTTTTGGGAAGGCTGCCAACATCCACCCCTGCATTTTCTTCTTCCCGACAGTGGTTCTGGGATCAGCCATTCCACCTGGAATGGAGTACTGCCTGTTTCTCATCTCAGCTAAGAAAGGCACTTTGTGGACTGTCCATTCGTTCCTTGCAGCCTTCTTCATTTTTACCGTGCAGGCCAGGAGAGCTCCTGAGATTACCCATCTATCTCAATGAAGCTTCCAGGACTGAGGAAATAGTCACAGGATGATTCACAGAGCCTCAGGTCCACTGTGAGCCTTCTGTGGAAAGTAACCCATCTATTGTGGGACTTTCTCACTCATCTGCCTGGTGACAGCCATCACAGCACCTTGGGTTTTATTGGTAGATCCTGTACGCTTGACAATGTGCTGCCTTTCCATTTTTCCTAGCATAAAGTTACACAGTACCTTGTAAGGTTTGTGATATTGTGGGGTCTTTTCTCAAGTGAACCCCACCTCCCTTCACACATGGTGGTGAGGGTTAACAACTCCTTTTGGCAGTTGAGATCAGCTCTCTGTGCACCTTCTCTCCATAATGTTTTTCTGGTTACAGGAGTGGAGAAAGAGTCTTATTGGCGGCTCAACTGAACCTCCTCTAGAAACAGGGCCAGTTATTGTCACCAGAGCCCTGGGACACTCTGGCCTTGCTGCTCATTAAGCTCATTTTATTCACCTGCCTCTGAGGATTGGACTCTGCTCCTTGGCCTGGGTCATTCCACAGTGTTTCCTTCTTTACTGATAGTGGCACTTACTGTTACGTATGCCCTGGCCCTCACCTGGGAGGTTTCTATTCCATACAGGATGCATTCTCCAGGTCTAGGACCAGTTCAAGGTCTCTGGTTTTCTGTATAAACAATTCCTGGGCTTTCTTAGACCTCTGACTCTTTCCTCAATGCTATGCCAAACCAAAAATGGGACCTTTTCCTGATTATGTTGTCCTTATGTTCAAGCTTTAAGTGGTCCATAGTCAGCATATCAGGGATGCCAAGTCTGTCCTTGTAAGAACACTAAGTTACAGATGAGAGTCAGTGGGCATTACCCCAGTCACTGTTATGAGCCACCCACTGGCCTAGTCTTCTCACAGTTCACTCCTATTAGTTTTTTTTTGTTTTGTTTTGTTTTGTTCTTTGGTTCTTATGGATGGAAGGATAGTTTTCACCATTGAATTTGATTTGTAACTTTACTAAATTCTTCTCCCTGAGGCTCTTCTGAGAATGAACTCTAGTGGTCTGGGGACCACAGGAGCAGGGGAAGATGGATCTTGTGAAGGACAGGGTTGTCTGGTAAGTGACCCCATTTGCTGAATAATTTCAGTGGTATTCAAGTAGCTGAAATCTGAGTTTCTTCTTCAAGGAAGGAGACACTGCTCTTGGCTCAAGGTTCTCAAACTCACAAGCAAGTTTACTTAATTCTACCAGAGTGATCAGGATCTGTGGTATCTGTATAGAATATCCATTTTTTATTTTCTTTCTTCTTCTCCTCCTCCTTCTCCTCCTCTTCCTCCTCCTTCTCTCTCTCTCTGTCTCTTTCTTAGGCAGGGTCTTGATAGGTTGTCAAGGCTTGTTTTAGACTCACAACTTAGACTCCTTCACTTGCTTTTATTCCTTGGCATCTAAAGATAAACCTCCTTTGCCAGGTGCTCTCACCATGATGTGCTATGTCACCACAGGCCCAAAACCAATGACACCATTTGACCATTGATGGGAGATGTCATTCTTTAAATATGGTTCTCTTATTGGTTAATGAATAAAGCATTGTTGGCAAATAAGGAGGCAAGATATGTGGGACTAGGATACAAGGAGGATTCTGGGAGATGTAGCAGAGAGAGTCAAGATGTAGGCACTTGAGAGAAGAGGTCTGGACCCACTCTCTGGTAAGATAAGACCACGTGGAAACACTTAGATGGATAGAAATGGGTTAATATTTAAGGCAGAGCTAGCCAATAAGAAATACTAGTAACAGGCCAACAGCTTTATATATAATACAGCATCTCAGTGTGTTATTTGGGGCTTATGTGACTGTGGGACCAGGCTGGTGGGAAAACTGCTCATAACAGACCATGATTGTGGCCCTTGAAACAAGGAATCAAAACAAGCCTCCCCTCTTTTAGGATGACTGTGTTAGATGTTTTGTCACAGTGATGGCACAAGGGGGAGACGACCGACCATAGAGATGACACAACACTGTCAGGAAAGGAAGACACAATCATATAGCATTGTGTCTGTCAACCATGTGAGTGAGAACTTTGACCTTGTCCTGGGACAGATCAGATGGGAACCATTGGCAGTCTCAACATCCTCTTCAAGAGAGCACATTCCCAGTGACATAGCCCCCACTAGTCACACTCATTAAAATTTTACCACCTCCCACCAGTCAGCTAGTGAATAGTCCTTCAAACAGGGGCTCAGGGGGCACTTTCACACGAGTCTTCTGCCACTCTTTTTTTTTTTTTAAATTTATTATTTTATATGTGGATCCCAGTTCCCTCTCCGCCTCTCTCTCCCTTCCTTCCTCCCTCCTTTCTACCCTCTCTGCCCCTCACATGCACCCTGATCACCCTCCCCTCCCATCCACATACCCCAATTCCACATGTAGGGCAATGCCATACAGGTGGGGTCATGTAGATCTGACACCTGTCATTTGAAGTAGGGACTAGGACTTCTCTCCTGTCTCTAGGTTAAGGCAGTTATCCCTCCATGGGGGATGTGTTAGCAAGGTCCTTTTGTGCACCAGGGATACATTCTGGCTCCACTGTCTGAGGTCCCTTAGACTGCCCAGTCCTTCCAGCTGAGACCCATATTCAGGGGGGCCCCGAGTCAGTCCCACGCTGGCTTCCCAGCTATCAGTCTGGGGACTCGTTAGCTCCTCCTTGTTCAGGTCAGCTGTCTCTATGGGTTTTTGCAACCTGGTCTTGTCCTCTCAGTCTGCATCTGGATGCTAGTTCGACTAAGTGTTTAGGAATGAGTGTTTGCTTCTGTTTCCAACAGATATTAGATGAGTGCTCCATGGATAAGTTAGTTGTTGATCCCACTCTCCGGGAAGGGCATTTATGGTAGCCTTTCCATGGTTGCTCAAATTGTTAGTTGGTGGCAGTATTGTAGGTCTTTAGACCTTTCTTTAGGTTCAGTTTTATCTTCAAACCAATAATGGCTCCCTCTTTTATGTCCTCTCTCTCTCTCTCTCTCTCTCTCTCTGTCTCTGTCTCTGTCTCTCTCTCTCTCTGCTATCTTCTATTCCTACCCTGACTCAATCTTCCTAGTGGCATATGTTTTCCTCTCCTACCCCTCTCTTCTACTTCTCTCTCCATTCACTGCCCCCCACTTCCCCTGTGCTCTGGGGGACTTATCCCTTCCCCCTTCTATGAGGGACTTTATATGAATCTCTTAGAATACATCTTGTATTCTAGTTCCTCTGGCGGTGTGAACTATAGGCTGGTGATCCTTTGCTCTAGGTCTAAAATCCATATACGAGAGAGTACATACCATGTTCCTCTTTGTGACTGGGTTACCTCATTCAGGATGGTATCTTCAAGTGCCATCCACTTGCCTGAGAATTTCAAGATACCATTATTTTTTCTGCAGAGTTGTATTCCATTGTGTAGATGTGCCACATCTTCATTAACCATTCTTCAATTGAGGGACATCTAGGTTGCTTCCAGGTTCTTGCTATGACAAATAATGCTGCTATGAACATAGTTGAGCAGATGTCTTTGTTGCATGGATGTGGATCATTTGGGTATATGCCTAAGAGGGGGATTGCCGGGTCCTGTGGTAAACTAATTCCCATTTTCCTGAGGAAACTGAGGATCTCCAAAATGGCTGTACAAGTTTGCACTCCCACCAGCAGTGGAGGAGTGTTCCCCTTTCTCCACATCCTCTCCAACATGAGTTGTCATTGGTGTTTCTAATTTTAGCCATTCTGGCAGGAGTAAGATGGTATCTCAAAGTTGTTTTGATTTGCATTTCCCTGATAGCTAAGGATGTTGAGCACTTTCTTAAGTGTCTTTCAGCCTTTTTGATTTCCTCTATTGAGAATTCTTTCTTCAGCTCTGTACCACATTTTTTAATAGGGTTGTTTGGTGTTTTGTTGACTAGTTTCTTGAGTTCTTTGTATATTTTGGAGATCAGCCCTTTGTTGGATGTAGGACTGGTAAAAATCTTTTCCCAGTCTGTAGGCTGCCGTTTGGTCTTGTCCACTGTGTCCTTTGCCTTACAGAAGCTTCTAAGTTAGAAGAGGTCCCATTTATTAATTATTGCTGTAAGTGTCTGTGCCCCTGGAGTTATGTTCAAGAAGTGGTCTCCTATACCAATTTGTTCAAGAGTACCTCCTACCTTCTCTTCTAAGAGGTTCAGTGTGGCTGGATTGATGTTGAGGTCTTTGATCCATTTGGACTTGAGTTTTGTGCATGGTGACAGACATGGGTCTATCTGCAGTCTTCTACACATCATCATCCAATTGTGCCAGCACCATTTGTTGAAGATGCTGACCTCGCCCCATTGTATTCTTTTAGCTGTTTTGTCAAAAATCAGGTGTTCATAGGTGTGTGGGTTAATATCAGGATTTTCAATTCTATTCCACTGGTCTACCTGTCTATTTTTGTGCCAATACCAGGCTGTTTTCAGAACTATAGCTCTATAGTAGAGCTTAAAGTCAGGAATGGTGATGCTTCCTGAAGTTCTTTTATTGTACAGGGTTGTTTTGGATATCCTGGGTCTTTTGTTTTTCCATATAAAGTTGATTATTATCCTTTCAAGGTCAGTGAAGAATTGTGGTGGGATTTTAATGGGAATTGCTACCTATCCTACCTATCCAAGAGCATGGGAGATCTTTCCATTTTCTGGTATCTTCTTTAATTTCTTTCTTTAGAGCCACAAAGTTCTCATTATATAGGTTTTTCACTTGTTTAGTAAGCGTTACCCCAAGATACTTTATGTTGTTTGTGGCTATTGTAAAGGGTGATGTTCCTCTGATTTCTTTCCCTGTCTCTTTGTCATCTGAAAAAAGTAGGGCTACTGATTTTTTTGAGCTTATCTTGTATCCTGCTAGTTTGCTGAAGGTGTTTATCAGCTGTAGGAGTTCCCTGGTAGAGTTTATTGGGTTGCTTATGCAAACTATCATATCATCTGCAAATAGAGACAGTTTGACTTCTTCCTTTCCAATTTGGATCCCCTTGATCTCCTTTTGTTGTCTTAAGGCTTTAGCTGGAACTTCTAGTACAATATTGAAGGGATATGGAGAGAGAGGGCAGCCTTGTGTTGTTCCTGATTTTAGAGGAATTGGCTTAAGCTTCTCTCCATTCAGTTTGATGTTGGCAGTTGGTTTGCTGTATATTGCTCTTATTATATTTAGGTATGTTCCTGTTATCCCTGACATCTCCAAGACCTTTATCATGAAAAGGTGTTGAATTTTGTTGAAGGCTTTTTCCCCATCTAGGGAGATAATCATATGGTTTTTCTTTTTCTGTTTTTTTATATGGTGGATTACGTTGATAGATTTTTGTATGTTACACCATCCCTGCATTCCAGGGATTTCTCTGATGTATTCTTGAATTCAGTTTGACAGTATTTTATTGAGTATTTTTGCATCGATGTTCATCAAGGATATTGGTCTGTAGTTTTCTTTCTTAGTTGTGTCTTTGTGAGGTTTGGGCACCAAGGTTATTGTGGCCTCATAAAAAGAGTTTGGCAATGAATCTTCTGTTTCTATTGTGTGGAACAATTTGAGGAGTATTGGTATTAGTTCTTCCTTGAATATCTGGTAGCATTCTGCACTGAAGTCATCTTGCCCTGGACTTTTTTTGGTTGGAAGGCTTTCGATGACTGCTTCTATTTCATTGCAGGTTATAGGTCTATTTAAGTTGTTTGTCTGTTCTTGATTTAATTTTGGTAAATGATAGTTATCCAGAAATTTGCCCATTTCCTTTGAATTTTCAATTTTTGTGGAATACAGGTTTTCCTGTATGACCTGAAAATTGTCTGGATTTCTTCTGTGTCCATTGTTATAGTCCCCTTTTCGTTTCTGATTTTGTTAATTTGCATGTTCCCTCTCTGCTTTTTTGTTAGTTTGGATAAAGGTTTGTCTATCTTGTTGATTTTCTCAAAAAACCAACTCTTTGTTGCATTGATTTTTCATATTGTTTTACTGGTTTTTATTTTGTTGATTTCAGCCCTCAAGTTATTTCCTAGTGTCTACTCCTCCGGGGTGAGTTTGCTTCTTTTTGTTCTAAGGCTTTCAGTTGTGCTGTTAATTCTCTTATGTGACTGTCCTCTGTTTTCTTCATATGGGCATTTAGTGAAATGAACTTCCCTCATAACACTGCTTTCAAGGTGTCCCATAAGTTCAGGTATGTTGTGTCCTCATTCTCATTGAATTTTAGAAAGTCCTTAATTTCTTTCTTTATTTCTTCTTTGACCTAGGTGTGGTGCAATTACACATTCTTCAGTTTCCATGAGTTTGCAGGTTTTCTGCGATTTGTGTTGTTGAAGTCCAATTTTAAAGCATGGTGGTCTGATAAGATACAGGGGACTATTCCAATTCTCTTGTATCTTTTGAGGTTTGTTATGCCACCTAGTATGTGGTTGATTTTAGAGAAGGTTCCATGTGGAGCAGAGAAGAAGGTATATTCTTCTGTCTTTGGATGGAATGTTCTATAGATGTCTGTTAAACCCAATTAAGACATAACCTCTGTTAGTTCTTCTGTTTATTTGTTGAGTTTCTGATTTGTGGTCCTGTCTAGTGATGAGAGTGGTGTGTTGAAGTCTCCGACTATAAGTGTGTGAGGTTTTATGTGAGCTTTGAGTTTTAGTAGCATTTCTTTTACGAATGTGGGTGCCTTTGTATTTGGGGCATAGATGTTCAGAACTGAGACTTTGTGTTGATGGATTTCTCTTGTGATGAATACGACATGACCGTCTTCATCTCTTTTGATTAATTTTGGTTTGAGTCTAACTTGTTAGATATTAGGATACTCACACCTGCTTGCTTCTTGGTTCCATTTGATTGGAAGATCTTTTCCCAACCCTTTACCCTGAATTAATGTCTATCTTTGAAGCTTAGATGTGTTTCTTGTATGCAACAGAAGGATGGATTCTGTCTTCATATCCATTCTGTTAGCCTGTGTCTTTTTGTAGGTGATTTAAGACCTTTAATGTCGAGGGTGAGTAAGGACCATTGATTGTTGATGCTTGTTTGTTTTAGATTTGTTGTGGACAGTGGTATTGTGAATACATTTGTCCTGCTTTACCCTTGGTTTCTGGTATAGTTAGATTATCTGTTGCCTACATCTTTGTGGGTGTAGTTACCTTTCTTGGGTTGGAGTGTTCCTTCCAATAGTTTCTGTGGGGCTGGATTTGTAGATACGTATTGGGAAAATTTGGTTTTGTCATTAAATATCTTGTTTTCTCCATCTATAATGATTGAGAATTTTGCTGGGTGTAGTAGCCTGGGCTGGCATCCTTGGTCTCTTAGTACTTGTAGGACATCTATCCAGGACCTTGAGGGTTTCCATGGAGAATTTTGATAGGTCTTCCTTTATATGTTACCTGTCCTTTTTCCTTCGCTGCTCTTAATATTCTTTCTTTATTCTGTATGCTAGGTGTTTTGCTTATTATATGTCGAGGATGTTTTTTCCTTTGGTCCAGCCTATTTGGTGTTCTGTGTGCTTCTTGTACTTTCATGGGTATATCCTTCTTCAGATCTGGCTTTTTCCTCAATGATTTTGTTGAATATGTTTTTGGCACCTTTGAGCTGGGCTTCCTCACCTTCCTCTATGCCTATTATTCTTAGGTTTGGCCTTTTCATGGTGTCCCACATTTCCTGGATGTTTTGTGTTAAGGATTTGTTGGATTTTTTATTTTCTTTGGTCGATGAATCTATTTCCTCTAGTTTACCTTCCATGCCTGAGATTCTCTCTTCCATCTCTTAAATTCTGTTGGTTATGCTTGCGTCTGTAGTCCCCCGATCTTTTGCCCAGTTTTTCTATTTCCAGCATTCCTTCGATTTGTGTTGCCTTTATTTTCTCTATTTCAGTTTTCAAGTCTTGAACCATTTCCTTCACCTGCTTAATTGTATTTTCTTTACTTTCCTTAAGAAATTTGTTCATTTCTTCCACTTTTTGTTTGTTTTTTCTTCCATTTCTTTAAGGGATTTTCTCACATCTTCTTCGAGGGCCTCTATCATTTTTATGATGATAATTTTTAAATTGTTCCCTTCTGCTTCATCTGCTTTGTTGTTGTGTTCTGGTCTAGTTGGTGTAGATTCCCTACATTCTGGTGGTGTCATGCTTGTCTTTCTGTTGTTAGGTGTTTTCTTGTATTACTGTCTTCCCATAGCTTCTTCCAGTAGGTGTTGGTGGGTTCTCTCCCTCTCTCTATGGTACTTCCCCGGTGACCTTATGTGGATCATATGTTCAATGTCTGTAGCTCTTGGTGGTCTAAGCTCTCTAGGAGGTCTCTCCACAGACAGGGGTCTGGGGATAGTGGTCAGTGATCAGGCTCCAGCAGAAGACTGGTGATGGGGGTCAAACATCCCGAAGGCCAGGACTCTGGATGTTCCTTGTGCCTATAGGCAGATCTAGGCTGGGCTTGGCACTCTCCAGCTGAGGCTTCTTTAGCAGAGGCCCTGCTATGGGGGTCAATGATCCTGCTGGCAGGAACTCAGAGTGGTCCAGCAGAGATAGGCGGATCTCTGGGAGGGGCCCGGGACTCTAGTAGAGGACCAGCAGTGGGGTTCAGAGACCAGGAAGGTGGAAATTACAAGTGGTCCCTCCTGAATAGGCAGGTGTCCTGATTTCAGAGCTGCTCCCAGAAGTTCCCCAAAGTTGTCTGGACTGTTGACTCCACCCTCTGTCCCAGTACTCAACCAGACTGGTGGGACAGTGGGCAGGGAAGGGCACAGGATAGGGGGAGAGCAGGCTCTCAGTGGGGGTGGGTGAGGGTGTATCAGAGCTCCAAGAGTGCTCTCGATGGGGACAGGACACAGGACCAGGGGGATCCAGGGCCAGCCCAGGGAGTTTCCGGGAGAGGGTGTAGGGGAGAGGCCGCCCGAATTGGGCCCAGACTCACCTCTAGCCAAGGGTTGGCAGTACAGGACAAAGCTCCTACCACACTTAAGCATGACTGGCATACTTCTGCATTTAGGTCTTTGCTCTGGATAAATCCTTCAGCCTAGAGCTCTTCTCCATTTGCTCCTAATGGTACTCTTGTGTCCCCTCATCGTTCTCAGCTCCCTACTCCCGTAGTATGTTTCTAATACAACATATGATGCGCTTATTCCTTTTATTTATTGTTCTTTCCCCTGTAAGACTACAGACCCTATGAGCACAGGATAATTTTTGTTCAATGATATATCTTGATGCATCAAACTTTGACACATCATTGAGGCTCAATAAATAATTATTAAACACATTTGATGTTGCAGAAGTAATTAGAGAATAAACAGGTAAATTCAAAAGAGAACCTAGACTAGGTCCTGGGCATTTTTCTTCCTGGATCATTAGTGTTTACAAGCTTTAATTAAATGTACATGTAGGTGTCAATAAATCTATGCATTCTCAATGGATCTGTTTCCTAATTCCACATTAAACAGCACTGTTTAGGCTGGCATAATTATGTTATATTAGAGGGCATTAGCTTTTCAGCCTTTTTTTTCTCACTCTGTTCACATGACCTCAGTCAAACTACTACAGATTTTGTTCCCTTTTTCATTTTGTATAAAGCTGGGGTATTCCTATCATGTGTGATTTTTACATGAGACCAAATATGCGAAGCTTTATTTAAGCACTTACACAACACCACACACACACTCACCATGGGAACAGCATGGGGGATTATTTGAAGACAGGAAAGGAATGGTGGGAGGAAGAGGCAAAGGGAAGTAAGGGGGCAAGTGTGGTCAAAGCACTTGACATACTTGAATGAAAATGTAATGAAACTCATTACTTTGCTCAACTGATATGTGGTAATTTAAATAGTACAAGGTTTGTGTTTAAGGGCTGCCAGGCAGGAAGGGCCCTGGACATATCTACTATGTCGTACATGACTATATAGGCACAGCATTATGGTGTTCATTCATTCCTTACTGAATGTTTATTGAGTGAAAGTGTACTTGGTGAAGTGCATTGCACAAAACACTCGAACTCCTTGCCTTCATAGAGCATGAATGTCATGGAGGAAGACAGACATTAAGCAAGATAACACAGGTAAATTTTAATTAAAACAGATGACATATGGTTCTCTGTATCAATTTGACTGGGCTAAGGCATTCCCATGTAGCTGATAAATTATTATTCAGTATATCTCTAAGAATGTTTCTGTATGAGGCTAGCATTTGAACCAGTAAATTGGGTAAACAAGACCTATCTTTACCAATGTGGGTAAGTATCACCCAGTCCATAAAAGGCCTGAATATAAGAAAAATGTAGATGTCTAGTAAATCTTTTCTCTCTCTTGTTAAGTGAGAATGCCCATCTTCTCCTTTATTTCATTAGAGCTTCTCATCCTTGGTCCATTGGACTCTGGAACTTAAAGTATCTTCCTTCCATCATCAAGCCTTTGGCACCAGACCCCAAACCATTGGATCTACTAGTGGTCAGGCCTTAGGATTTAGAGATCTTACTGCCAACTTGGGATCAAATGTTGGGGGGCAGTATTTCTTATTCAAATTGCCACATCATTTTATCTTATTTATTTTCTCTATATATAACCCATTGATTCTGTTTCTCCAGAGATGCTGTTTAATACAGATGGTGAGCAGTGTTTTGGAAACAAGTGTAGGGGAGGGCAGGTGCTGGAGAGTAAGTATGTGTTGGGGGAAAGGAACTGGGGAGATCTCGACTTTCCTACACACAAATCTTGTCTGAGTTAACTCTATGCCTCCAAGAAGAATGTAACACAGCCCACTGCTGAATATTATTGTTGGTGACAGTGTTGTCACTGAAGGAAGAGCATCTGGACTCAGTGCCTCCCTGAGCCCGGGGTGTGCCTGGAAGCTCATTGGTTCCCACTCTCAAGGTCATGCATCCATGCAGACTTCCATGGGTGCCAGTTGTTCAGTCTTATACAATGGGCGATTTTCTTCCACTATGTAGGTGATGACAGAGGCTCTATAGTTGCATATGGATAGAAAGTTAATCCTTATGCCAATTTCTAAATCTTGAGAACTTAAGTAGACTTAGGTCCAGAGTGTAAGATGCTCATTTCGTGTATGTTGTATGAATACAGACTTTTCCAAAAATGAAAGAAATCACTATTTCCTCCAATGGGTGCTATAGGGATTCTCTACTAACTGTTGTATAAAATAAGATCCATTCTCTGTGCTGGGTCTATGGTAACTTTTATAGCTTCCAAAAGGGAATAAATGATAATGGAAAGAGAGGTATCTACTAAATACCAAAGTAGAAGCCATTCATTTAATCATTAACTATGAGACAATATTAAAATATTGTGCTGAAGAAAATAATTTCTTAAACATATCCACATCATCATGCATGCAACCTAAAGGTTTCACTTTCAGATTTTCATTGAAAAAATGATAGAAGGGTTAGTAAAGTGATCCCAGATATAACCATCTTTCATGTTAGGCAGAGAGGAAATTTCTATGGGCAAAGAGAACAAGGACAATGGTTACTCTACTCAAAGTATTAAAGCCTTAGAGTAGGAGAGCTGAATGTTCATCCCTAAGAGGACATCCTCCAAAGAAGCTGGTATCAGTTACAACCTTGAATGTCCTCTTCCCTTCTCTGTAGGGACCCTTGTCCTTCCTTTCTTGTGTTTTAGGTTCAGGTTAGCTGCCACAACTTTCTGAATTGTCCCCACTTACTCTCCTACCATCCATCCGTTACCTCAATGGTGCACAATCTGCTTCCTTATTTTTCTCCATGCATGCCTTATCTAGTGAAGCAAAGGGCAGGTCACCAATAGCAGCAATAGTGTGGTGCTTCCAAATGGAGTCCACCCTTGGTCTGGATGCCAGACTGGCCACTACATTTATATTTAGTTATTTGGTGTGAATTGAAATTTCAATTTGCCCCTACTAAAAATATTTTACTGCTTACCCCAAGTTTCTGAGTCACAGCCCCATTTATCCCTGGGTTGAGTCTAGAAACAATGATTATTAAATGTTTACTGTCTTCTGTCTCCATTAAAGCTGGAACAGACAAAAAGTAGGAGTTATAAAGCCATAATTACCACTAGAAAAACAGAGAAAACCACAAGGAAGGAAATCCTAGAAAGTCCTAGTTGGACAGATTTGAGTTTGGAGGATAGGGTGGCATCAAGTATAAATGATTTACTTTTTTTAGTTGAAAATCAACGCCTCTGACCGTGGGAATGTTTGTAGTTCAAGCTGGCTGGGGTGCTGAAGCAGGAGAATCACTTGAGCTGACACCAGGTTTATCAATTCAAGGCCAGCAGACAGTACCTCCAACCTGCTTCTTGAAGCAATTCTGGGGAAATAGAAACAAAATCAAGTCAGGCATTGCCTAATGATACTCTGAGAAACTCATTAGAAAGTGATTTTGTCATTGTGCAAATACCATTGTATGTACTTATACAAGATAACTATGGTGCCATGGGGGACAGGATCTTAGGGGTATGTTACTGACTAAAATGGGCATGTGGGATGTGGGATGTGACTACATAGGAAAACAAGAAAGTAAAAGCCACTGAAATCCTGTTTGAGAAGAAACCACTGTTCAGTTGACAACCTTTAATGCATTTTCTGTTTCTACCCACATATGTATTTTCCTTTCCAAAATTAAAATCGTTTTGGCCATGGTGTTTCATAACCTGCTTTTACACTTAGAAACATTTCCTAAATATTTTCTCAGGCCACTGCACTTTCTCTTGCACATCATTCTGAGTAGTTAATTCTTCTGACTTCTGTCTTTTTATCATGCCCTGTACCCAACACAGTGACAAATCCCATTGGCTTTTCCTTTACCAACATAGATAGACAGACATCTTCCGCTTCAATCTTGTCCAAGGCATTAAATCACATTAGCTTGGCAGCTCTTACTTAACTACTCTGCCTAATCCTTCCTTGATCCCAGTATTATCTGTCTTTCTGCCCTGGTTTATGTTTCTCTGCAGCCCAAGGACCACACAGCATGCTTGTATGGAACATGGATAGCATTGGCTGTCTATTGCTCATGTGTGTGAGTTCGGCAAAGGAAGGACATCTGTCTCTTCAGGGCTTCGTTTTCTTCCCCCATCTGGAGCAGCACCTGGCACACAGCAAACCCTGGCTGGATACTGGTTGGCTGAAGCACTGAAGCCACATCTGAGTAGACCATGGTACATTTTGGTGGCCATCTGCTTATACCCACTTTCCCCTCATTCTATTAGATCATGTGAGGATCTCCCACTCTCAAATCCTCAGCACATGGCATGTATTTTTAAGGCATCCAATATGTCTTGCCAATTTGCTTCCCCAAATCCTTGCATCTAGATATTCTGACAGCAGCAGGATAAGACAGCAACAGTTCCCCACATACCAACCCTGAGCAATGCCAGGGGATTTTTGTACATGCGTACTCCCTATCCAAACAGTGACTTATGGGTAAAAAGATTCACTGAACCAAAAATTCACTGAACACCAGGGACAGCTTGCATTTGCTCTACCATGGGTGGGGCATCAGAAGGAAGGGTGAATGGTTGGGTTGACTGGATTTGTTTGGAACCATCTAGAAGCATCCACACTCAATAGCTAGAGAATGTTGCTGGATGTCCGTTAGGACTAAACTTGAGCTGGGGTTGGAATACTCATCATTGCTCTCCAGGTGACCTGAGCTTTTGCAAGATTGATAGTCTCAGGGTGGTGACATCCCTTATTTGGTAGCTTAAAGCCATAAATGTAAGTACCCCCAGAAACACAAAGGGATGTGGTGTATCTTTCCTGACCTAGCCCTCAAAGGCAGCCATTCTCAAGCCTACCAGATTTAGTAGGAAGGACGTGCTGACTGTCTCTCAGGAAGGAGGATGTCAAGGATGCTACAGCTATTTTATTTATTTATTTATTTATTTTTGGTGAGGCTTTACTTTTAAGAAAATGTTTAGATTCTCAGCAAAACTGAATAGAAGCCACAGACATTTTCCATATACCCCTTACCCCACACCTGGGTTCATCCCCCATCAACAACATCCTGCAACTCAGTGAACAATTAATTCCCCCATGACAAGCCTTCATTGCCTCCTCCTCCTCCTTATCAGTCACTCCAAGTATGCAGTTTACACCTGGGGCTCGCTCTTGGCATGGTATGTTGTGTGAGTTGGTACAAATTGTGGTGTCCTTGTCATTATCTCATGCAGCCATTTTACTGTCTTCATATCCTTCCACTAGTTGGGCCCTTCATCCCTCAATCCCCCTAGAGTCCATTCAGTCACCACAGTTTTCTCTTCCAGAGTCCCATATAGTTGGGATCAGGCAGCCTGCAAACTTTTATATTGGTTTCTTTTATGTAGTAATATACACTTAAGGTTCCTCCAAGACTTAAAAGCTCTAAGCTTTTAAGGCGTGAGTAGTAGTTGGTTATCTGTCATAACACCTGTTAAAGGATATCTCAGCTACTTCCAAGCTTTGGCTACTGTGAATTAAGCCGTTGTGAGCACCTAGGTGTAGGTTTTCGTGTGGTATAAGTTTCAACACTACTGGCCAGTATTGATGCAAGCTGTCTTCCAAAGTGGCAGCTTGCTTCCTACTAGCAAGTTCAGTTGTAGTCACTGTGTATGAGAGAGAGAGAGAGAGAGAGAGAGAGAGAGAGAGAGAGAGAGAGAGAGAGATTATAAAGTGTTCGAAGCTTGAAAGTTTTGTAGGTAGAAAGGAGAGAGAAGAGAGTCTAGGCCTGGAGTCATGTTCTGTCATGTTCTGGGAGGATACGCAATCCTTAAAGGATAGGGCTACAGTCTTTCCTCTGGGGATAAGCAAATCACTTTAGCTTGCCACAGCTTAGATCCCTCTGTCCCCAGTAAACTCTCCAGGGAAATCCAGTGGGGATTTCTTCTCCTCCAGAGCCTATATAATAAGGAACTTGGTTCTATTCAAAGACAGATGTGGTTGTCCCTTGCTCTGTGATCTGCTCTTTAAATTTCCCTGGGTGACAGTAACAAGAAAGTCTGTCTTTCATGGCAAATTCCTTCCTGTATCCCTGAGAGTTTATGTTATGGCATGCCCCTTGGTGGATTTCCAGGATACTGGAGGTAAAGGTCATCCAGGCAATCAATCAACCAACCAGTCATGTAACACTCTAGATATCAGCTTTGCTATGCATTGTCACATGTGAATGCTGGAACGGGATGCCCCAAGAGCAATAGTACCCTGGTTCTGCCAAAGCAAGGGAAGGGTAGCCTCGGGACTGTCCTTCAAGCAGGGTAATTTGACAAACTCCAGATGGACTCTGCTTCTGGTTGTCTATCTCACCCAGACAACACATGAGCTTAACGTATCCCTTGGTTTGGGGTGTTTCCCTGACATCATGAGGTTTGTTGCAGGTACTGAGGGTGATTCTTGAAGGAGACAGTTTTTGCCTTTAGCTGGATGCTGAGGCTTCCCACATCATCATGTGGTTCTAGACAGATTAAGCATCTGGACATGTGTAGGCAAGTGCATGTCTTGCTGTTCCTCTTACAGAAAAGGGTCATTCCCACACCACATGCCAAGGCCATTTTGTACCATCGAGTACGGGTGTTTTTTTTTTTTTTTTTTTTTTTTAAATAAAGCCTAAGTTCTCTATTTTGCTTACTCTGGTCTTTCAGGTTAAACAAATCCTTTACATTGGCAAAGGGCCTGACAAGCAGTTAGTATTAATTAATTCTTGGAAGTCTCAGGGGAGAAGGTGGGAGTATTGCTAAGAACTGACGAAATGGATTGTATCATTAAGTAGGTCCCCGTTCCCCAAGTCCCATGCAGCAACAGCTCCAGGAGTTCTCTCTGCACCAGGCTGGCCTGGGGGCCCTGTGTCCCGCCAGGGTGTGGAGGTAGGATTGCACTGGGCGCAGTTTGTCACCTGAGCCCACCTCTTCCCTTACCAACTGCTGCCAGTTTTGCTCCAGGCTTTTCACATTCCATGCTCCCCCTAGAGTTACTGAGAAGTTCAACTGAGGACTGCTGTGTTTGCTGCTTTCACCCTATCCTCAAAAGGCCCCCATTCCTCTCTCTGAACAATTGTCTGGAGCCCCATCTGGACCCCGAGAATAGTTGGCTATGCCACAATCATCTGAATTTACATTGCCCATTAAATATGGGAGGGGATGGGGTTCCTGCCCATCTCCCTGGTTGTGCATGGTGTTTTATGTTTATAACTGTGCTTCAAACTTAGGACAGAGTCAGAGGACCAAGGATAGTCTTACTGGTGGCCTTTACCAGTTGTCTCTGCAGAGAGCACAGGTCTCAGCTATTTGGTTGAGCAGAGGCTCTTTTCACAGCTGTCTTCTGAAGAGAAGTCAGGTCTAACTGAAGCTTCATGAGGAAGACATTACTGTGGCTCAGTCTTCCTAACTTCTTGTCTGACTGCAGATTACAATTTGCCTCAGTCTTGAATATAGAGGTGTGTGATCAGGTGATGAACTCTGGACCATGACATGTCCGGTCAAATGCTTAATTGTTGGTCCTGTCTTCTCCCTCTGCAGAAACACTTGTAACTCATATAGAAATGGTGCTATCACTAAGTGGGGTAGAGAAACTTTGTTCAACACAGCACCCCATTTACAAAAAGAATAAATAACTTTACAGTGTTTCCCTCTGCTATTTTTTGTGCCTGATACTATAGACTCATCTAGATTATGAGTTGGAAAACTATGATTTGTGTGCCAGATCTGGCCCTCCACCTGTTTTTGTAAATAAAGTTTTATCCATACTACAGCCTTGCCGCCTCAAATGCTGTCTAGAGCAGGTTTCATACTGCAGTGACAGCAGCGTTTTTTACAGGCAACATGTGGACTGAAAAGCATAACACTTTATACTGTTTGGTTCTATAGAGAAAAAGGTTGCATGCCTGCCTCTCCTGAATGACAAAATTAATGAAAGCCTTTTGAATTACCACACTGACAATACAAAAGGTAGAAATGCAAAGCTGTTTGTAAAATAATACCAAAACATATTGTGTGATAATATCACTGTTCATCTGGAGAGCATTTCCTGTCAGTTTTATGTCAGACTTAAGGGTTATACTTTTCCTTGGGGGACCCAAGGGGTTCAGAGATTGGAGAAAGTGCTTCTCTCTCTTGTAATTTTGGAAAGTAGAGATTCAATGTGGGAAAGAGACATTCTTCCCTGGCAGAGAGATTTTCACCACTAGTTCCATTGAAACTCATCCATTTATTCAAATTCGTTCCTGTATATCTACACCATCCATAGCAGGAGGATCAGCACAGGGTACAATTAGGTAGTTCCAACTACTTTTGCTAGGGTCCAAGTTATGCAAGGTGCTGGAAAAGGTGTTCCTGCCTTCTGAACTTAGCTGTTTGGAGTCAGAGTGCTAACTACTCTAACTGAAGCCAGGCACAGGCGAAGAATTACAGATTGACCTACTACAGTACTTGGTACTCTTCCTCCCTCGGGGAAAGTCCTGGAACAATCATTTCAAGGGCCAGATTTGCACAGCAGGTCCAAGATCCTGGCTTCAGGCAGCAGCTCGCTGCTCACACAAAAGAGCTTTGCCCAGGCGCATCGTCTGCTCTTTTCATCCCATCCTCTCCTGACAGGCAGCCTGAAAAAGAAGCATACTCATATTGATTGGAACTCCAGCATTTTCTTCTAGGTTCTGGGGTCGAGACGAAGGGGCTAGCAGTGCTAGATGGGAAGTAACAGACAAGCAGACATACAGGAGCTGAAGGGACCCTAAATGAGGCCACCGTCTTCAGTCTTCAGGCTATGTGAAGTCTGCGCTCTTGCATCTGTACCTCCAACAAATGTATTTGGTCCTCAGTTCCAGCCATCATCCGATTTCAGGTTTGGTTACCTAGGAAACAGAGGGCACACTGCTGGGACAGTCAGCCCGTGTTCTGTACCTAGCAAAGCTATTAAAGCCTATCAAGTCAGCCTTTGAGAAGCACTGAGCAGGGACAGTTTCAACTTCTAACCAGGTACTTATTCATTTATTTATTTATTTATTTATTTATTTATTTATTTATTTCACTGCATCAGCAGCAAAATGAGTTATTGAACCCACTCAGTCTATCGATTGGTGCAGCTCTCACACCCCCCAACCTCTCCATCTCCTGAAGCCCCCTGTGGAGTTGGTGGCAACCTAGAAGCCCTTTGTTGATAGCTAGTTCACAGCAGGGAAGCCAGGCAGCATTAATCAATCCTCCAGGAGCTTAGGACCAGGGTCAGGGCTGTGGTCAGACAGGGGCCTGTCTCAAGGCTTATTTCCTGCTTCACTATCAAAAAACTGCAATGAAATCAGGCATAGTGACACATGTCTATAATCTCAGCACTTAGAAGACTGAGGCAGGAGGATCACCGTAAATTCAGGGCCAGCGTAGGCTACATACCAAGATTTTATCTCAATAGACAAAACCAAAAGTTGTCAATAATTTGTTGACCAAGACTCTTATTTATGAACAACAGCTACCCTAGGATCTTGTCATAGTCTCCTGTCCACTCTGTTTAGTCCTTTGAAAATATCTCAGGTAGATGGCTGAAGAGAGATGCTCAGTGGCCAGCAACACTGCTCTTCTAGAGAACCCAGGTTTGATCCCAGCACCCATATAGCTGTTAACAACTATCTCTAACTCCAATTCCAAGAGACCCATTGCCCCCTTCTGGCCTCCAAAGACACCAGGCAAACATATGGTGCAAGACATATGTGCAGGCAAAACCAACCATACACATAAAATAAAAATAAGTAGATCTTTAAAAAAAAAATAGAGCAGGTAAAAGTATATCAGTCAGCCCCATTTGCCTGCAGGGCTCACAGTTGTAGATCCTACCTTGAATGGGAAATACTGGTGGCAGGGGAATTGAATCTTCACTGAACATACACATTACAGATTTTTTTCCTTGTCTTTACTCCCCCAAATAATACAGCATAATAATTATTTACACAGCATATAACTGTGTTAGGTATTCTGTCATCTAGGGGTGATTTAAGTTGTAAGCACTGTGTGTGTGTGGACTCTGGGTAAACACTATGTTACCCAACTGACTTGATGACTTGAGCCTCTGAAGCTTCCCTATCCATGAGTATACTGGAGCCACTGTCCCCTGGACACTGAGGTATGTCACCATTGTCTGCATACTCCCCTGTTATCTGCTAAGAATTATTGACCTTTTCCCAAACACAGCCCCTCCTCTGCCGCCCACACAAAGCTCTGCCATGTATTTAAATGGTAGAGGGTAATTCAAACTACCAACACTCACCAGGGTAGATCCACTCCAGCATCTGCCACTGGTCTCCACACAGACCTTCTCAACCTGTGGTTGTGCACAGATTTATTTGTGTTGCACAGTGTTCATGCTTCTTTCTAAGTCCTCAGAGGAATGGGTTCCACTTGTGAGGAATCCCGGGACATTCTCCATGTGATATAGGAAGAATTCTATCCTGTCTGTATAAGCAATTATGTTTGGTGAGTGACGACAGACACAAGAAGAAGGGTTTGATGGTGGTGGTGAGTGAAGATGGATAAGGTCTGCATGAGAAGAATTTCTTGAACATACATGATGATCATACTCCTTGCTCCTGGAAAACAGCCCCAAAGAGCTCCTGCACATACACAGTGTTGTGTTCTGTGGATGGGACCATTCAACATGACCAGTCTCCTCAAATGCTTCTCTGCACCCTGGAGCTGGAAAGCTAAGTGCTATGCCTCATCTCCCCCACTGGAACCAGAGGCTGTAGCTCTCACCTACTGCTGAGAAACAGCGACCTTCTCATTCCAGCAGCTTCCTGAAGCAAACTTAGATTTTTCTCCCTGTTTTGAAGATCTTCTATAGCTGAGGGGTTCCAACTTAGGGTCTCTCTGGAGTCTGGGTCAGCCATCAGCTGCAGAGCCTGCTTTGATACTTACCTGTGTGGTTGGTGGTAGAAGACTCTGCTTTTCACTGTGGGCTGTGTTGCAGGGTCACTATGACATCCACAAGATGAGACAACTGTTTCTCCCGAAACCGTGAGAAGGAAATGCTCAAATAAGGTAGAAGCTAGTAGATCTTCTACAAGGGGCTTTTGAGTGTGTGTCTGTGAAGCTACAGATCCAAATTCCTTTGAAAACTTGAAAATGAGTAGAACATGCCTGGACTTCCCTTGCTATTATCATCTAAACAATCTATTAACTATTAATGTAGTATTTACACTATGTTCAACATCATGAGAACATAGAGAGATGCTTTCCATATGGCAGAGTACATTAATTAGGTCATATGCAAGTGCTACATTGGAGCACTGTGGGTCTTGATGCACATAGGTTCCCCCATGGACACTGAGGGACAGCTGTCTCACATTGATTTTCCTTAGAAGTGGCAATGGTATTTCTCTCCAAAGCTAGTCCAGAAACTGGACTATATCTCTCCAGACAAGCCTCAGCCTCCAGGTGATGATGGCCAATGTTCCTGAGCAGCATGGAAGCACATTTGGTTCCTTCATCAAATCTGATAGATGGAGACACCTAAAAAATTAAGTGATGTGACCCCATTATGCAGATAATGAAAACTAGAGCTACGTTTTACTTTAGCTTTTCTTTAGCTTGCAAACCTCAGACATTTATTTCTCAGAGTCCTGGACACTGAAAGTTTGAGTCTGAGGTGCTCTAAAGATGGCTGTTTTAGGTATCTGGTTTCTGATTCACAGGGGGCTCCTTACATGTAGATAGGAGCCTCCTGAGAAGTTGACAAGCTCCCTTAAAGCTCTTCTGGTTCTGGCTTTTTTTGGTACACTTTTCCTTTAAATTGATGCATGGTGATTGCCCTATTTGTGGAGTAGAGAGTGAATATATGTATATATTCATTATAAGTATACACTATATGTATACATATATGTGTCTATACAGTGTATCATTATATATTTATGTAGTGTTTAGTAACCAGGATGATTGATACTTCTAAAATATATCATTCAAAATCCTCCCCATTGGCTGTTTTTGGATATTCGATTAACAGCCATTCTACCATGCTGTAGAGCATTAGATTTGTTTTCCTATCCAACCGCATCCAGTTCTTCATCAACATCTCCATCCTTCCTTTCTCAATCCTTTTCCCAAGCTCACAGTCCATCATCTTAATACAACAGAGCTTGTGCTGCCAACCTCTTATGCTCTAGAATAAGTGTTATGATAGGGAATATGTGCTTAATAGTTATTGAAAAACTTCAATAATGACACAGTGTTGCCTAGGCTTTGCATTGACAAAACTGACTCCTGCTCTATGTTAAATATTACAGTCTTGGCAATGGAGGGATAACAACAAAACACCGATGGAACCATGTGCAGACACATCTTCCCTTGTAAACCAAAATACCACTGCTGAAATTCTAGCAGGCATACCGTATTATTCCATTCCTGAAATTCAAGGGTTTTCTTCTATGAATCTATTCAGTATGTATTTCTTGAATACATTCTATGCTCTGTCACTCAGCATGACAGTCAGGGACAGGGTAGGTATCTGGTGCTGCCCCCACCCCCTTAGCCATGAGCCCTGAGTATAGATGTTAGGTACTCATCTGGGTGGGTGGCTGGACAGGTTCAGATATCAGCAGTCTGGCCAGGGTTTGGGTCTGAGGGTCAGTTCTTGGAATATGAGGTCTGTGTTGTAGGTCTCAACAACTCTTTTTAGAAGCAGAGCTGAGTAAGCCATTTTTGAAAAAGGAAGATGATTTCCAGAATGATTGTTTATGGAGTGCCTCTTACAAGTCAGCCGCAAATACTTAGCAGACATTTCAATTTCAACATAATTCTCACTGACACTTAACGAAGTAGGGCAGTTAGTAAGTGCAGTCAAGTGTGTACTTAAGGTGATGTGGCTGGCTGACAGCTCTGGACTTTGAACTTGGGTCAGCCAGACTCCACAGTGCATGTATTTGAGCCCCAGATAGGGTCAGCTTCCTGTACCTGTGTTCTATGGAGATTCAGCCCTCCCAAGATTGAAAAGAATTGCAGCTGTAATGAATGCATGCAAACCTTGTCTTGCCATCTTTCCCTGCATAATACAATACAGCTACTCAGGCAGCATCTACACTGTGTTGTGTGTCCGTATTAGTTACTATTTTTCACTGCTGGAACAAAACACCTTGTTGTGAAATATTTGTTTAAAATCTGTTACATTTTTTTTTTATGCTGTGGAAAGATGTGCTGCATTCTTTTATGTTGCATTTGTTTAACTCTGTAAAGCTGTGTTACTTTGCACCTGGTTGGTTTAATAAAGAGCTGAATGGCCAATAGACGGGCAGCAGAGAGAACTAGGTGGGGCTTTGGGGCTTTTGGGCAGGAAAAATAAATAGGAGGAGAAATTTAGGGAAGAGAGAAAGGAGTGAGAAAGAGAGGATAGGAGGTGTCAGAGGCCAGCCACCCAGCCACCCAGCCACCCAGCCACCCAGCCACCCAGCCACCCAGCCACCCAGCCACCCAGCCACCCAGCCACCCAGCCACCCAGCCACCCAGCCACCCAGCCACCCAGCCACCCAGCCACCCAGCCACCCAGCCACCCAGCCACCCAGCCACCCAGCCACATGGATAGCCACGGAGAAAGAAGGAAAGAAAGACATACAGAATAAAGAGATATAAAAAGCCCAGAGGCAAAACATAGTTAAAGAGAAATGGGATACTTTAAGTCTGTAAAGCTGACTAGAAACCAGTCAAACTAAGGCCTGGAATCCATAAGTAAGAATCAGTCTCTGTGTATTTATTTGGGAGCTGGGTGGCAGGCCCCAAAGAACAAACAAACAAACAAATAAAACAACAACAACAAAAAAAATTACAACACCTGACAAAGAACTTTGAATAAGAATGTTGATTTTTTAAAACTTACTTAAAAATTTTTTTAAATTATTTTTTAATTATGTGTACATGTGTGCCTGTGACTCTGTATGTCACCTATGTATGGAATCCCCTAGAGGTCAGAGGCCTTTAATCTTCTGAAGCTAAATTTAAAGGTGGTTGTATCTCCCAATCCAGTCGCTGGGAACTGAACCAGGCTCTCCTTCAAGAGCTGTGTGTGCTCTTAACCATTCATCCATCCCTCCAGGCCCAGGAATGATGTATTTTGCCTCTCAGTTAGAGGATATAGTTTAGCATGGTGTTGAAGTCATGGCTGGGGCACCATGAGGTGGTTGGTCACATTATGGTCTGAGGAAGCAGAGATAGAGAGAGAGAGAGAGAGAGAGAGAGAGAGAGAGAGAGAGAGGGAGGGTTATTCTCAGCTCTCTTCCCCTTCTTACTCAGTCTGGAACTCAGCACATAGAGTAATTGCTGCTCACATTTAAGGTGGGTCACGTCTGCTCTGTTAAACCTTTCTAAGGTCCCATAGACACACCCAGAGGTGTGTCTTAGATCATTCTAAATCTTGTCCAGTTGGCAGTCAAGATTGAACACCAATGTATCATAAATAATCTAGAGGTGAAGCCAAGGCTATGCACAAATGATATACAAGGGATCCAAGCATCTTCAATTTTTAGTACCTGTTTTAGCTAGGGTCTCTATTGCTGTGAAGAGACACCATGACTAAAGAAAGCTATAAATGAAAACATTCAACTGGGGGTGGCTTACAGGTTCAGAGGTTTAATCCATTATTGTCATGGCAGAAAGCATGGTGGCACACCAGCAGACATGTGATGGAGAAGGAGCTGAGAGTTCTACACCTAAATTGTAGGCAGCAGGAAAAGGGGGTGAGCCACCCAGCATGGGTTGACCTTCTGAAACCTCAAAGCCCACATCCAGTGACACAAGGCCTCCAACAAGGCCAGTGTCCTAATTTTTTCAAATAATGCCTCTCTATATGAACCTATGGGGAACCTTGTCATTCAAATCACCACACTTCCCACAGTATCTTGGAACCAATCTTTTATAGACATTAAAAGAAAACTATACTGGATGATCATCTACATTATTTAAAAAAAAGAAAGAAAGAAAGAAAGAAAGAAAGAAAGGAAAAGAAGAAAGAAAGAAGAACTTGTTCATACCTCCTTATCAATGTTTATCAAGCCTGTGCTTGTATTGGTCTCATCTGACACACACACACACACACACACACACACACACACACACACACATCTGCCACTAGACCAGCCACAGCCTATGCTTTGAGATGTCAATAAACTTCAAACTTCATATAGGGTCCTGAGATAACTGATAACTGATGTCATATAATTTTCCTCTGACTATTTGGCTTTCCCCTTAATAATGCTGCTTAATTAAGCTAGCTGCCCAAAGAGCTGCCCAGTTAAGACTAGAAGGGAAGATGTGAATTAATCTTTCTTCTCTTAGATGTTACCAAGTAAAACTCATTCATTCCCACACACAATGTCAGTCGTGTTTGGTTCTGTCCTAGGTCTCTCTGATGTCCTGCCTCTGGTTCCTGGTCCTTCAGACAGTGTCAGGCATGGGCTTTCTCTCATGGCATAGGTCTCAAGTTGGACCAGTCATTGATAGGCCATTCCTGAAAGCTTTGCAGGGAGGACAAATTGTAGGTCAAAGGTTTTGTGGCTGAGTTGTGTAGACTTGGATGGCTCATCTGTTTCCGAGTGTTAGAATTACAGGCACAAATCACCATGTCTGGCTTAAGTGAACATTTAATTGACCAAAAGTGAACTTGGAAGAAAAGTGGACAGAGTAACTGAATAGAGGTGAATAGTGGTTCATGATGGCAGCGAAAACAAGACACAAGGAGGTTGCTCACTTTGAGACAGAGGCTGAAACCATCTCTCAGCAGAGCAATACTCAAGCATAGATCCATTAGTAAGAAGGAGAGGGGCAGGCAAACTCCAGGGAAGAGCCTGCCATGGAAGGACTGAACGGGATCCAAAGGTGGGAAAAACTGAAAATATTTGAAGAATTAAAATGTCTGATATGATTGTGAGGAAATCAAGGAGACAGGCTCAGGGGCTGAAGGAGGAAAAGATCACAACTGTGTTGTCTATTTTATTTTATTTGCATTCTTCTTTTCTTATGTAGAGCTAAGTGTCCACCTAGTCTTCTCAGGAACATTGTATTGCTTTTATTATTATTATTATTATTATTGTTGTTGTTGTTGTTGTTATTTTTGGGTTTTTTTTTCTTTGAGACATGGTTTCTCTGTGTAGTCCTGGCTGTCATGGAACTAACTCTGTGGACCAGGCTGGTCTTGAACTCAGAGATTTACCTGCCTCTTCCTTCCTTGTACTGGGATTAAAGGCATGTGCCACCACCACCTGGCTTTTTCATTTATTATTATTTTTAAAAATTCACCCTAATTATCCTCTCCTGTTCTCCTCTCTCACTGATTCCCTTTCCTCTTCCCACCTAGTCTGTGTTCCACTTTTATGGCACACTCATATTTATTTATTCATTTATTGATAATCCAGTGAATTTCATTAGGGTTGCTTATAGATGTTCACTACCCTAGGGACCTTTAACAGCCTATATATCCTCAAGGATCTATAGGACTCACAGGCCTTCCCCAGCTACCATTATCTGTCCACAGGTTGTCAGGAGGGGTCATGGGCCTCTCTAATCCCTATGACAGATGTTAACAACCCAATCTTGCACAGGGTTATGCCAGTCAATCATTGCTGCTGTGAGATCAAGAATGCAGTCAGTCACAGTGTCATGTTCTGGAGACAGCATTATTTTAGTTCCTGTAGTGAGATATTCACTTTGTCCCCACCTGTGGCACAGGCCACGCCCATTGGGGGAACTAGGTCTGAGGACAGGGCCCCTGGGAGCTCTCTTGCTTGCAGCACAGGGACAGGAGAGAATCCGGAGGCATCCTTGGGACCAGGAACTTGCTGGTGTTCATCTATGTTGTAAGTTATTTCTCCCTGAATAAACATGTATTCAGCCTATCTGTTTCACCTGATCCTTATTAAAACCACGACGACTCTGAGTCTTCATGGTCTGTGGTCTTCTGTGCTCTTTGAGCCTTGGGGAGGGTGCTGTAGGGTTCCCACTTATGGCTGAGCACTCTGTGGTCCCTTTCTCTCAGTACTTCATCCAGGCGTGAAGGCTCTGCAGTTTTCACTGACAAAGGCACATCTCTGACCAAAGTAGTAACACTAATCTATGCCTATAAGCAGTATTATTTGGAAGGGAAATTAACAGGTATAACTTATACATTTGGCAAAGCAATATCAGTACTTTCCCCATTGGGGCCTTAGGACCTCCTGAGCCATGGGCTTTGGATCAGGTTTATAGTATTAGATATAAATTCCTTGTAAGCAGGGGTTCAAATCTAATCAGAGAATAGTTGGCTACTTCCATTACTGATTTGCCGCCGCTACACCAGTGAGCACTTCTTGTCTTGCTGGCCAGTACAGTGGCACACAGGGTCTGCATCTGGATAGCATTTTTGACAAATGATTCTTTCACAACTTGTGCAGCATCCTCTGACACTGTGAAAGTTCCCCAGTTTTAAAAGGATTTTACTGTAGATGGCTCCTTCTTACCAGACCACAAATTGATCTTGAAATTTTTCTTTTCTTTTTTAAAAACACACAAAAGGGCGGAGAAGTCAGGGCAGGGGATTGGATCTGGGAAGAGCTGGGTGAAGGGTGACTATCATCAAGACACATTGTACAAAACTCTCTCCAAGAACTAATAAGAGAAAAGAAAGGAAAATAAACTTTCCTGGAGTGACATTTTCTTTAGCATTTCCTGTACCATAGGTCTACTGGTAACAGCTGCTCTGCTGATTTTTTTTTTTTTTTTTTTTTTTTTTTGTCAAAAACCCAACTTATGTGTTTATTTCTGAAAACTATTTTCACTCTAGAGTTCCCATTTTTATTTCAATGTTTTAAAAGGATCATCCCTTTCCTTCTGGTTTGCATAGTCTGACAAACAAACAACCCACAGTTTTAGTCTTTTTCTTTGTTCTCCCGTGTATAATGTTCCTTTATTCTGGATGATCCTAGATTTTGTTTCTCATTGATTAAACTCTGATGTGTTTTGATGTAGCTTTCATTATGGTGTGTGGAGTTTATTGGTCTTCTTGATTCTGTGGTTTCTAGAAAAATAGAAGAAGAAAAAAGCAGCCACCATTTCTGCATACATTTGTTCTTGCTGCTCCATTATATACCCTTCTGAGATACCAATTATGCATGTATGCATGCCTTAGGACACTTGGACAGTTGATGCTGTTAGAGGAGTATTAATGTACTCCTCTAAACACATACACACACTCACTCTTACACACACACACACACACACACACACACACACACACACACCTAAAAATATTTGCGCATTCAATATTATTTTGGTGCTAGCTTCTTGGACAGTCTCTAGCACACTGTTTCTACTGACTGATTTTCCCTCTTGTTACCTTCTTTGAAAAGTGTTTATTTTTAACAGCTAGTTACATGCTGATAGTCTTGCTTTTACACTCATAATCATGTATCTAGAGGAGCCTTAGAGGACAATATAATTCTGCTGTTAAGTTTTCCCCTTCTGCAAAAGCCACAGATATCCAACTTCTTTTCTCCACTTAGGTTGATTAGAACCTGAACATTCCTTGCCCTATGAGTTTTCCATTTGCAGGTTAGTTCCCTGTATGCACTTTGCCTGGCTTTGTGGATCTTACCTTATACGTAGTCAGAGTTGTGCACTCAGAGGTGTTACTTGGGTTTCTGGAGCTTTGCAGCCCCCCACCTCGGAACTCTTCAGGATCTGTAAGTATTTGCCACTGTTCCCTCAACTTTGTGAACACATTGGATTTAACTTGAATTCCCTCTCTGTTCCATGGAGTGAAAAATACCCACAGGTACAGAATAAGAACAATTACACAGTTTTTCTGTCTGTTCATCACCTACACTATTTTTCTTCTCTCGGGGTCCATAATTTTATGGCTACTTATTGACCAATGAGTAATTCCCAAACAAGTTACTTCATTCTGTAATGGGTGCCCTCAAAGAAAGAACTTATTACATGAAATTACCAACGAGTTACTGTGTAAGAAACTAATGGCTAAAAATAAAATTGTAAAGTATAATGAAAGAGGCAAGTGCAGGAAGCAGATACCATTCTGAAGGTTTGTTGAGCCCAGGGAAGAGACTGGGATGATTAAAAACATAGAAGCTTAGAGAAGCAGCCCCATGGTGCTGAGACCTAGATGTATGATGAGGCCTTGCTTGCTTCTGCTGGTGCCACATTTCCAAATTTGGAGCAGTGCCTCTAGGGCAGGGAACCCAAATATCCAAAGAGAGGTGCTCGATGGTAGGCCTGCGTGTCTTTGTTGGAGAATTTAACAAAGCTGTTACCAAGAATAGATTTAAAGCTAAAATTTGATTTAATTGCTGGTGGTGGAACTATGTCCCTGCTGCTAAGGATGCTACAGTAATCAATAATCACAGAATAACCACTCAGGAAGCCACAGGAAAACAGTAGGAAATGCACCCTTCTATCCCACAGCAAAACAACTCAGTCCCAGCTCCCTCTTCTATGGTCAGAGCCTAGGGTAGAGTATCTGGGTAAGGATACTATGGTTTGTAGCAGAGCAACTTCTCTTTGAGTCTCAAGTAGCTGTGTAAAATGTGCTTCTGTCCCATAAGCTGGGGAAGATGGAGGAGGAACAGACTGCAACTCCATCTCAACACCCCTTGAACTGGAGTCACCAGGAGACAGATCTGGGAATTTCCATTTTAAAAAGTACCAAGCATGATTCTGATCATCAAAACACATGTTAACTAACCTAGATTAAATAGGTTATTAAAGATAAATGGTACAGCAGGGCAAATACAGCATTCATCTGTCTCAGCACAGGAGAGAGGAGTTTGCTTACTCTTGCTATTAAGAAACTACAAAAATTTCAGGCAATGGATATGTAAATTACTTTGTGTTGGTCTCTATCTAATGCATACATGAATAAAACACATTTTTGCTGCATAAATATATACAAATATCTGCAAATCACAGCAATCTAAAAATTAAACAAATACAACAAATCCAAGTTGGGATACACTACAGCTCAAAAAATGGGTTCTGAATTTTCATCCTCAGCACTGAAGTGAATGAACAAACAGAACTTGGTAAATCACAGAACTTCAAAGCTCTTGGGAAAAATAGCTTCATAAGTTTTCCTGATGTTGGGCTAGACAGTGATTTCTTAGCTATGCCACTAAAACTCTGAGCCATTGTAAGAAAATATACAAATTGTCTTTATCAAAATTTAAAAGTGCCATCAGAGGATAAATGAGTTAAAGAAATGTTGGCATATCCATATGATTGTCTAGTATTGCTAGAAAGGAGAAATATTCTGGTATATGCTACCATTAAATAGAACTTTGATGTAGACTGGTCATAAAAGGACAAAGGCTATATGATTATTCTCATACAAAGTATGTAAAATAGATTCATAGAGGCAGACTGCAGAATGGTGGTTTCATGGGGCTGGAAGATGAAGGAGATGAAGAAGTTATTATCTGGTATTTACATGGTTTAAGTTTTGGAATGAGAACATTCTGGAGATGGATGGTAGAAGGAAGGTAGTTATACAATCATGTGAACCACTTGAAAATGTTTAAAATAATAAATTTCATATTGAATGTATTTACTGCAATTTATGAGTACTAGTAAATCCATAAAATCTTTCAAACCAGTTTTAAAAGTACAAACCTTTGTATTTCTAAAGATACCACTAGGGAAGTGAGATGGAACTCTCTATAACAAATGATTGCAAGTTGTGTTTCTGATAAAGAACTCAAATCTAGCACACGTATACTCATTGCCTTTCTCATCATGGTGACAAAATACCTGACAGAAGTGACATAAGGGAGGAGAGCTTCATCTTGGCTCACAGTCTGTAGGGCTGCAGTCCATTGTGGTGGGAGAGCTGGTTAGTCTATGGCAGCAGGAGCTTGTGACATACTCATCTCTAGTGCCAACAACCATTAGCTAGGTGCATCCAAAACAGTACCAGCTGCTGGTTACCTAATGCTCAGACACACAAGCCTTTGGGGGCACTTCTTACATTCAAGCAATAACAGTCCTAAAGAGCATTTAGCAAGGAAATAATACAGTTTTAGAAGGGACAAGAGATTTGAAGAGACATTTTTTTCTTTATTTATTTTTCTTATTTTACATATAGATCCCAGTTTGCTCTCCCTTTCTCTCTCCCTCTCTCCCTCCCTCCCTCCCTCCCATGGCCCCTGACCACTCTCCCATCCCTAGACATTTTATTTCAAAGAAAGTCTATACATGGCAAACATGGGTAAGAAAAAGTTGCCCCCAAATTAACAGACATTGAGAAATGAAAATCAAAGCCACAATCCAACACTGCATCGCTTTGCTGAATGGTAGCAGTCAAAGGACCTAGAGCAACAAGTGCTGTTAAGAATACAGAGAACCCGCAATCCTTATGTATCACCAGGGGGACTGAAAAGGGTGCAGCCACTTTGGGAGATGGTATGACTGTTCCCTAAAGTGCTGAACAGTGAATTGCCATTGTGGAATTCCTAATAACAATTTTGCTTTCAAAAATTCCATTTCAAAGATGAGAATACTCATTGCCCCACTGCCACACCATCCTCATGCATAAATGTTTGCTGACTTAAGAGGCAAGTTGAAGCACACTGGATGTAAAAAAAAGGGGGGGGTTGATTTGAGTCCCTTGAAAACCACATTTGTTTGTTCAGAATAAGTGAGCTGAGGTTTCAATAAATGACAGTTATAGTCACAGCTTTAAACCACAATGTAGTTAGATATCACATTGCTTGTTTTGGGGGGGGGTTAGGGTTGGTGCTGATGAGAGTTAAACTGTGTGTAAGAAAGAGATTGGATGAAGTCCTTGTCTCTGTTTGTGAAAAGGATTCATTGAACAGAAGATAAGTAGAGATTAATAAATAATGTTGGGGAAAGCTATGGTTTGACATAGGTCAAAGATCAGTGTTCATTTGGAAATATACCCAACAAGACCTGATCAAGCAATGCCCCCTGGCTGCATTATAAATACTTTAAACCAGTGCTACTCCATTGTTTTATGCCTTTCTCATTCCCTTTCTCCTTCACTCCTTTCTTTATTTTGTTTACTAATTTTTTATTAATTAAACTTTTCCTTTGTCAATTTCATACAGTATATAGTGCATTCTGATTATTCTCCCTGTCACCCTTCCTTGTCTCCCTATGATCCTTATCAAGCTCCCCTGCCTTTGTTATGGTTTTATTGCTGTGAGGAGCATGACTATGACAACTCTTATAAAGGAAAACATTTAACTGGGGCTAGCTTACAGTTCAGAGTACTAGTCCACTGTCATCATGATTGGAAGCAAGGTGGAATGCAAGTAGACATGGTGCTGGAGAGGTAGCTGAGAGTTCTACAACTGGAACTGCAGGCAGCAGGAAGACAGTATGATACTGGACCTGGCCTGGGCATCTGAAATTCCAAAGCCCACCCTCATTGACATACTTCCTTCAATAAGGAAGGCTACACCTACTCCAACAAGGCCACACCACTTAATAATGCCATTATCTATGAGCCTATTGGGGCCATTTTCTTGAAACCACCACATCCCTTAACCAACAAGTACCTTCACTATGGGAACCCAGCTTTGTGGGTCTACAGTCAGAACCAGCTGTCTTGCCCCTGGTTCAAACCTGAGAGATGGAGTGTGGACTGAGAAAGGACAGGTAAAGACACTTAAAAGGAAGATAGACACAGGATAGAGTCAGGGGGCAATTCAGTGAGTACTAAATGCCCTGAGTTTATTTTTCACCATTCTTAAATACCTTCACCAAAGAGGGGAACATGGTATCATGTATATGAAAAAGATAGGCTTTCTCCCTCAATTCTCCAAGGATCCAGTAACCACACCTTAGATTCAAATTCTTGCTATCTGACCTTGGTGGTCAAGAGTAACCACACCTCACCTCAAATCTGTTGTTATTTAAACAAGACACTTAAGGCCAAGATCAAACATCTTGTAGCCAAGCCTTAGACCTTTAGGTCTTAAGACTTATTAGGGACAGTTTTGAATTCTCTGACCTTGAGCCAAGATTAAGAGGAGCCATCTCTATGGGCCCCAACACTTTTCTGCCTTTATGTTTTTAAATTTATTTTGTGACCCACAGAGTTTTATCAAGGTCAACCATTGGTTAGGAGTTAATACTAGAATCTGACGACCTCACTGGTTGTTAAGACACGTATTGACAATAACTCCTCTTTTTCTTCTAGAGTCTACCCACAGCCAACTGTTCAGTGAGGGGTGGTTAGACCCCTCCGCTGAGGCCCTTCCACATCTATGCCTGACTCTTGTGCATATCGAGTGCATTCTCAGCTGATTGCCATTGTTGTGTCCATGCAGAACACCATATTTCATAGGCCCTTTCAAGTCTTCTTTTTTATTGGTTATCTCCACTCCTTCTGCAATGTTCCCTTGGGCCCTACATGGGGCAAACTTATGACAGAAAGGACAACAGTCATTGCCATTGTTAGTGGGTTTTGTTTGTTTGTATGTTTATTTTGTTTTAGGAAAGTTCTTTAGGGCTAGAGCAGTGGCTCAGTGATTAAGAGTACTTCCTGCTTGTCCAGATGGGTATGAATTTGGCTTCCAGTGCCCATGTCATTGGGCAGCTCACAACTTCCCATAATCTAGCTCCATGGTATATGATGTGAAATTCTGGGAGGGAAGATTTTGGACTACCTGATATATCATTTGTCTAGAAAGGGACCAGTAGCACCATGTAGAGTGACTTGTTTAAAACAGGCATGTGTCTAGTGTTTAAACACACTTACTAGAAATTTAAAAGATATAATAGCATATTAATAAGCCTTTGCTTTCTAAAATAATGAAAATATAATTAATTCTGAGAATTGGGGGAAATTGGTACTCTAGTCACTTATTCCAGAATGTTACTGACTATACCAGGGATGGAGAGAGGTGATATAGTCCTTGATTTATGCTTCTCACTGACCAACTTTAAACATGGGATTAGCCCCCTTTCAATCACTAATATTTGACAATGCTTACTGTCTTAGGGTTTCTGTTTTTAAATGAATAGTAAGTTTTATTTAACATAATATATACAAAGTATCATCATTGTAAGACAACAGTTTAAATGAGAATATTTTGGTTTTTTTTTAATATTTCTTTTATTTTTAAAAACTGTAACTGCACCATTTGGTTTTTATTGCTGTGAAGAGACACCATGACCATGGCAACTCTTATAAAAGAAAACATTTAGTTAGGTCTCTACAGTTTCAGAGGTTTAGCTCATTATCATGGCAGAACATGGCAGCATGCAGGCAGACATGGTTTTGGAAAAGGAGCTGAGAGTTCTACATATTGACTCACAGGCAACAGGAAGTGAACTGCATCATTGAGTGTGGCTTGAGCATAGGATACCCCAAAGACCACCCCCACAGTGACACATTTTCTCCAAAAATTCCATACCTATTTCAACAAAGCCACATCTTCTAATAGTGCCACTCTCTTTGGGGCCATTTTCTTTCAAACCACCACAATCACTCTCTGTGCCTTTGTCCCCATGCTGGCAAGTGAAATAAAATAAGGTATTTTCTTCATAGAGTTTTTTGATTGTGTTGTGGTTTGAATTTTCAGTCTTCTTTGATGGTGCTGTTGGGAGGGAGAGGAGCCTTTAGGAGATAGTACCTAGTGATATGATGTTATGAAACCAGGGCCTTAAACCTCACCATCCTGTGAGTAGCTTCCGTCACTATATGTTCTATCCATGCTGTACTGTGCCACCTCAGGCCTAAAGCACTATGACAAAGTGACTGGATTAGACTGCCAAAGCACCCAGCCAAAAAATAAGCTTTTTTATTATTATGGGCTGATTTATCTCAAGCATTTTTGTTACAGTGATAGAAAGCTAACAAAAAGAGGATAAACATTATCCCCACCACGTCACAAATGCTCAATATAGAATAATGTATCAATTATAATACAAAAAGTTATCAAAAGCTACTCTGCCTCCTGCACTGGACTCTTCTCTTCACATCCTCTGAGACAACTATTTTGCAGTCACTTTTTTTCAGGTAATGAGTCTCAGAAATGCTTAGCGAAACTCACCCAAGGTTACATCACCCAAGGGTGATGGTAAATCCGTGCAAGAGCATTTAAGTTCTCAAGAATGACTATCCTCTTTGTCTTGAGGTTGTTCTCTGTGCTGAAACTGACTCACTGGCTTCAAATGCTTTGAAGTTACATATCAAAAATAGTACAGTGTTTCCCCAGTGACAACTGATTTGGGCTCCATAGTGGCAGCACAATGCTCTTCGCATTTAATGAAGTAGATGGATGTTTCAGCCACGACTTCTTCCAACAACTGATTTGTTTTTTAAGAAATCCCATTTGGGGGCTGCCATCTCAATGGGACTCTGGAATATCATTACAGTGTGGGGTGGAATGAGCACTTGTTCATAGCTGAGGTTATTTCCTCCATGTGAGTGGAATATCTTGCACTTCTAATAGTATGCAGGCTATCATCTTCCATGGCTATTTAAATGGATACCAAAAGTTAGTCTGGATTCCAACATTTTAAAAAGGGTTTGCTATCTTTTTCTTTTAAACTTTTTGCTGATAAGAGAATTAAATTAGGAAATCATTAATTATGAGTCTTTATGATGTAGGTGTATCTCCCAAGGTGTGTATACACTGTGTGTGTTTGGGGGGGGGGTGTACCTGTACATATGTAGCTCCCTGAACTCTGGCATGCACACTTGGAGTCCAAAGATTCTCTTCTTCTATCATTTTCAACATTTTGGTTTTTGGAGTCAGGGTCTCACTGAAGCTGGAGTTGACTGATTTGCTGGAGTGACTGGCGAGTGAGCTCCAGGAATCCTTCTGTCTGCCTCCTGTGTGCACGGCCACACCTATCTTTTTACATAGGTACCTAGGATCCAAACTTTGGTCCTTATGCTTGAATAGTAGGCATTCACCTATGTGAATCACCTTCTCAGCATGCACCATCCTCTTAGCATTGTCAATCATGTCCCATCCTCTCTTCTCTCAGCATTCACTTATGTCTCTAAATTACATATTTCTTTCTTACACAGAGCAGTATAAACCCAATATTTCTTGAGAATCAGAAGAAAACTAAGGCAATTTCCCATGAAATAAAAATATTTACTTATTAAATTTTGGTTATTAATTCTCTTATTTTAAATTATGATACTTTGTTAGCTAAAATGGGAAAGGGCATAGATATACATGACCTAAGAATATAATATACAGTAAATGAAAATTAGGTAATCAGACTTCTCAAGCCTTATAATGTAACATGAATTATAAAATTAATCAAAAATTTCTTTGGCTTTGATTTTTTATATTAACTGATTTCCCTTTCCATTAAGAGTTCAGATACAACCCAAACTAGATATTGAAATTAAAGTGTCTGGTAGCTATACACAGTATCAAAAAGGACATCTATGTTCCCAGTTCCTATAAATAATATGAACATTGGAAAAACTTACATAATTATAAAAATAAAGCAACTTCGTGTTTCCAGCATTGTTTGACATACAGTAAGTATATGCTGATGTTAGTTGAAATCACCACCACCTCTATTATCATCGTCACCAGAACTGCCCCTATCACTACCATCATCACCATCAATAACATTGTCACCACCACCACCCCCACCATCCATAACATTGCCAGTACTACCATAATCACCACCAATAATATTATCACCACTACCACTGTCCCTACCACCACCAGTAACATCATCATCACCAACAATAACATCATCACCACCAATATCATTAATTATATTATGAGCAGGAATAACAGGATTATCACCATCATCACCACCATCACTGTAATCACCTCACTATCATCACTACTGCCATCACCATCATCATAATCATCCCCCTGTAATGTTCATGTTTTAGAAATCTTGGTGCCCTATATCAATCCTATTAAATACTGTGATAAAGTGATTTTGTTAGTATTCCGGTCTCTATAAACAGAGAAGAAAGCATCTGTCACTAAGAAGTAAAGTGTTTTCACAGCGAAGCAGTGTGATTAAAGAACCTAAAGTTCTGTTGAATGAAGGGTTTAGATGGAAATTCTGTGTGAAAGAGGTCCTGACTCCAGAAAGCCTTTGGAAATACTGCTGACATAGACAGGAAGGAAGATGCATGGCAGCTATTATAGTTGATGAGTTTGTCTCCAATGCTTTGGGATTTTTGTCCTGTTTTGTTCTTTGGCTTCAAAATAAGGAATCTTTACTAAACACGGATAAAATGCACAGACAAAATTAAGTCAGACACATACCCAATGTATTGAGTGAGAGGAATCAGATATTAAAGATCTTAAAGCCCGTAATATTGGAATGAAATTCACAAAAGAGTATTTGGGAGATAAGTATTGTATTTTATGTTGGGCCCAGATCCCAAGATATATAAGCAAAAATACAATGCACACGGGTGAAAGCACTAGGGATTCAGAGTAGGGCACACCAAGCTTTATCATTGCTCTTAGTAAAAAGCAGGCACCAATCATTGGAAAAGAGTTTAGCATTCACCTTCAAATAATCATGCAAAAACTAACTCATCATCTACAATTCTCAGGACCTACACATATCCACACAGAAGCCTTTTATAAAACAAGTGTGTAAGGTACTGTATTACTTGTAAGCCTAAACTGGATGCAACCCAGCTATCAGTCAATAGATAGAGGATTATGCAGCCTGTGGAACCCCAAGGCCATAGACTCCTGCTCGACAATAAAAAGAAACCAACTGTTGATACAACTTGGATGATGCTCTATTCGTAGCTACAGATTTAGGGAGCATTGTCTTTTATTGCTGTGGTGCCTTTAACTGCCTATATTGGCTTTGAGGATCCCAGAAAGGCAGCCTGTATTTTGCACACACGATTTAAGTCTGAATTTAGTATATTGACTGTGACTTTATAAACAGGGTAAGGCTGGATTAATGAGCTAAGCATTCTTGAAAGAGGAGCTGGTCCTTCTGGTGTGATGAGCATGCTGCCCAGTGACTCACCATCACACACAGGAACTGGGGGCCAGGGCCAGGCTGCTAACACCTAGACAATGTGAGATAGTAAATACATAAACTTCTAAGACTATGGGAACATATGATTGACAATTCTCACAAGGACTGTGGTTTGTGGTGTAGGTGGCTGGGCCTTTCTTTGCGTGCCCTTGTTTAAATTTGCTTTATAAATATCTTCCTTCCTCTTCTCTTCCTCCTTCCTCCATTTTCTCTCCAATCTTCTCCTTCTGGCAGTATTGTCCAGTTTAGGATTATTCATGTATACAAAGCTGACCTTGAACTCAGAATTCTCCTACCTCAGCATGCTGAGCCCTGGCACAACCACACTTGGCTCTGTTATTTTTCAATAATTTTCAGAGGATTCTTTCAAAATAGTAAGTAGTCCTTAGATATTCTGTACAGATAATTGAAGCTCCTCATTTTTACTTTACAGAATGAGAAATGGAATCTCACTCTGGAGTGTGTGTGTGTGTGTGTGTGTGTGTAGAGAAAGGGGGGGCATGAGCTCATTCATTTAATTGAGAAATGTTTATCAGGACATCCTCTGTAGGTTGTGTAATTTGTGCTGACATGTCCAGGACAGTTACCCCACAGCTGTGTGGCTTCCTGCTTCAACATCACTAGGGACTAACTGGCTGCAGACTGTCTGCCACCCTGCTGCTCTGAGGGACACAACTCACTCACAGCTTCTTTTTTTCCTTGCTGAGAAGCTGTGAAAACCTAACTTTCATCCTGCCCTTCAATCATTAAGCTCTGTGTGCCATTGCCTAGACTGTGAGACTTGCCTTCCATTTTTCTTGCTGGAGTTCTGGGTGAGATGGTTAATCATGACTGAACCATAATGGCCACCACTGTCTCCTGAGTGTTGTTTTCTATGGGCTTGGCACCATCCTAAACACTTAAGCCCTAATGCCATTAATTCTTATAATGACTTCACTTGGTAGCTAACATTAAAGTTATTAACAGGCAAATGCCTTCAGGTGAGTTTGAGTTGCATGCAGCCTACATTGAAGAAAAAAAAAATGTCTGCACTAGTGAAGTCATGCATGGAAAAGACAAAGATTCTTAAGTTATCTATAACACCTTGCACTTGATAATAATTTTTCCCCTTTGGAAAATAATCCTCTTTAGATGTGGGTATTATATAAACTACATGTCTATTCTTGACTCTTCTGGAACCAATTACCAAAAGTTTAAAATAGCCCAGTGTCTCTTTCCCCTCTCTCCTTCCCACCCCTTGGTGTTCCTCTCTTCTGTCCCTTGCAAATGAAGAGAAGATGAACAGAAACTCAAAGCTGTCAGGTTTGGTTACCTGCTACCAGCTCCATGGCAGACCAGGTAGGCAACAGTCACAGACTAATAGGAGGCTTGTCATTGGGCGTTTTCTGTACAAGCTCTATCCCTCCTGCCACAGAAGTCTGGATGCTTCCATTGAGATCCAGTGACTCCAAGCCACTGGGTAACAAGAGAACATTGTTTACATAATCACTTTATTTCAAGTTGTTAGATCTACCATGAATTTTAACCTCTGTTTATTGGACACCTACCATACATAATATCCTTCTGTGTTGAAGAAACAGGAGCCTTAGACTCTACCAGGGAGGGCAGTGTGTATAAAAGCCAGATACAGGGGGAAAATGAAAGTGATAAATAAAAACTTCTTTTTCTATCCTTCCTTATGGCAAGTTGTGTGTGGTGTCTGTAGCCTTTATTCTCCATTTTATTTACAATCTAAAGCACATGATTTTTCCAGTATGGCTGCTGTAACAAATTACTGTAGATTTAGTGCCTCAAACAGCACAGAATCATTGTCTTCTTAAAGGTCCAGAGTCCAGGAGTGAGTCCCAAGCGGGACAAAGTGCCAGCAGGGCTAGAGTCCTTATGGAAGCTTGAGTGTGAATCTGTTTTGTGGTCTCCTTCAGGCTCTAGCTTCACACAGCTTGGCTCCTGGGCTGTCCTCTCATTCAGTCAACAGTGTTGGTGGTGCTTTCCACATGACATAACTCTGGCTCTTCTGAATCCTTTTCTGCATGTAAGGACTCATGATGACATGGTGACTCATCCCAGGATAATCTGGTTGTAGCCACCTGCTTCAGACTGGCAGGTACACAGAATACCTGCACACTTTCCATTTGTAAGAATTCCTCAATGATTCTGTCTAACTCCAAGACAGATTGAGCATCCAGGAAGAGGAAAGAGTTACTAGTTTAGTATCCACTTCAAGTCTATACCTCAGTACTTGTCCTCTCAGGCCCTCTAGAGAAAGAGAGCCAATGGTGTGCATGTGTATAATGAAAGGGGAATCGCTAGAATGGCTGATACACTAAGGGCTAGGTAGTTTAATCGTGATCATTTGTACAATGAAGAAAATAAGAATCACTGTCCACAAAGATATATGCCTCATTAGTCCCCTTCCGGCACTGAGAATTCCTGGAGAATTGCTGGTCTCCAGTCTCTGTGAAAAGGCCAAACAACCTGAAATCTAGTGCCAGCAAAGATGGCGCCACCATCACCACCACCACCATAGACATCATAGACAAGAATAAACACACAGGGCAGCCAAAGAAGACAGACAGTACTGAGCCATGCCAGAAGGTGCCACTGAGTCTTCCCTGCTCAATCAATCCTTCCTGGAATTTCTCTCACAGACCTGCCTGGAGCCACTAGTCCCTAGATGATTCTAGATCCTATCAAGATGACAATCAAGATTCTCTATCACAATATTTCCAAATTGTCTGGTGATAAACAGTTGGTATCTTTTGATTGAGACCAAGTTTCTTCATCAGCAACTTCTCCTCTTAACTTAAATGTTTTGGTGTTTAGATTTGTTGGAAGAGCGGGGATACAAAAAAGAGGTAGAAGGTCCTGAGAGGTCTCTAAATTAAGGATAATGATACATGTATATATCCCAGGCTGGGGCAGGAAGACTTTGGGTTTGAGACCCTGTCTCAAACAAGCAGATGTAGATAGCAGATACATTTAGATGATGCCCACCTCAGTTTTATTTTATATGTTTTCTCCAACCCAAATTCTATCCAAAGGGTCTCATATTGGGCATAGGCAAAAGAACCTCCAAATATGTTGCACTTTGTCATGTCAATCCTCTTTGTCAAGTGGTGCCAAGGGTGCCACAAAAAACAAACAAACAAAAACCTCATTTTGGAGATGTCAAATAAGTCTCAGTATTGATGACCTTATGTGAAAGCAACTGGTCCAGCAGCCATTCCTGCTGTTTCTTTCTGCCCTGAGCAAGTTCCCAGCCATCCCCTTCCAAAGCAGCTTCACAGACCATAGCTACCTTCTCCACTTTCTCTGATTACAACCCTTCCAAGCCTGGGGGGGTAGGGGGAAGAGAGAAATAGTCTGGGACTGGCTCCCTTAGAATTCTTTAGGAATATGTGTTATTCATTCATTTCCAGAATGTTTAGCACAGAGCAGGACTCCCCCACCCCACCCCACCCCACCCCCTAAGCAGAGATAGGTGGTGCAATTCTATGACGTCAGGCAGCCCTTCTTCCCCACACTCTACCATAAGGCACCATAATGAGAGTTGTGAAGACCCGTCTTATTCTGAAGGGAATCTGGAACACACTAGAGAGCAGTTTCCTCCTGATCTGAGAGGAGCTAACAAGTGAGGAAGAGAAACAAATGGGCCTGTCCTGTTAAAGCCACAGCCTGGTGTTCCCATTAAAATGGACCTATCAGAGAAGCCTTCTTACATGTAATTGCCACCAATACATCAATCAAGCCACAGCTATTTCTACCATAGTCTAACCTGCCAATATAATTAAGGGAGGAAAAGAGAACAAATTTATTCATGGGGGTCATCCATCAGGGTCGTGTTTATGCTTCCTTTGTTAACCATTGCTGCTTATTGTTTATTCTGGAGTCTTCTCTCTCACAGAGAATTTGCTGGCATCTCAAAAGGCACTTGTGAGCTTCCTGCAAGTGACTGCCCAGAGGAAAATAATGACCAGCAAGTAGATCGAAGTTTGGAGACCTAAGCTCTGCATGTGAAACACCTCATCTAAGTAACTTTGCCCAAATTACTTACCCTCTCTGGTCCTTTCCCTTTTCTATCAAACACTGAATGTCATGTAACAAGAGATGGCATGGGCGGGTGGGCTCCAGAGGCTGCTTCTCTCTCTTTATCCCTCCCATTCCTCTTTGCCTTTCTTCTTCCCTCGGGAGCATGGAGTAGTCTCTAATTAATGAGCTTGCCGAGAACACGGTTAAAGTTGTCCAAACAGAGGTTACGGGTGGGCATGTATTCTTCCATGTAAAGGAAAATGAAATTAATCGTGTTAGAAACAGAACACCTTATAGCAGAGGTAAAGGGTGTCATGGAAGTGGGAAGAAAGCCATTTCTGTAAGGAGCTGCTACAGGCTCAGGGACTGACTTTCTAGGAGCCACTGGGGAGACGTAGTCAGTGTTCAACCCTTGGCCCTCACAGATGCACTTCTGGCTTGCTTACTTTCTGTGGCTGCTTCTTCTTCTAGCTCCATTGGTGGTTTAACATTTTGCAACTAGCTCTTGGTGCTTCAGTTGCCTCTGTATATCTCCCTCTACATTCTGTCCCAGGGAACTGCTGGCACAACTGTATACACCTCACTTCCTTTACCGTGTATGCGCTGGTGACATTTAAATGGGCATCTCCATCCCACACCTTTGCTCTGAGCTCCATGTCTACCCATCTTTCTTTCCGTGAAGCACCTTCATCAGATGTCTCAAAATCTCAGATGAAACTAGTCTGAGATGAGACAGTGCTGTTCCCATCCCTAACTCTGGTCTTGTTGCAGTGTTTGCTGACAAGGGACATGGTGCCTGCATCTAAAGGGCTTCCAGGGAATTGTCCTCAGGGCCTCACTCTGCTCCATGACTCAGTCACCAGTCCAGCCATGCATTGCCATTTCAAAGCTTTCTTGTGTGGCTGCCATAGCCTTTGGTTGACCTCCCCCATTGCCCATTTGACGCCCACCCAGTCCTTTCTGCAGCCTTGATTATACACTCTGTACTTCACTCTCTCTTGGTCACTGTTTGCTGAAAACCCTTTCCAAGCTATGGGGATAAAATTCCACAATCACCACAAGACTTAAGGAGTTCTTACCCTTATGCCTGGCTGTCTAACCTCTGTCCTTGATTGACAGATACAATGAATATTGTTTGATTTTGTTTTTAATTGCATATATATGCGGATGTCTTAAGTGTAGGAATATGGATGTAAGTGCAGGTGCTCACTGAGGCCAGAAGAGGACAGCAGATCCTTTGGCGCTTCCGTTACAGGAGGTTGTAAGCCACTGATTTGGGTGCTAGGAATCAAACTCGGGTCCTTTAGAACAATGCATGATTTTAATTGATGGTTGTCTCCTCCAACTCCTGCTGTTGCTCTTTACTGTCACACAATGCATATGTTATAGGGTACAGTGTTATATTTCAACTGTGTGTATCATAACACAATCATGCTAAGTCTTTTTATTACCATTACCTCAAACATTTGCCCTTTATTTATGGAGACCACATATAATCCTTTTTTCTAGCATTGACATTTTAATTTTATATTTGGCAATGCTTTTAATTAACATTTGTTCTTGTACCTCCTCCTCTATTACCTTTCTACCTCTCTACCCCTCCGTTTTATACATTTCCTGGCCCCAGTGGCCCCTCTTCTGCTTCCATTTCATATGTATTCTATTACTCCTCTCCTGTTAATATCTCTTTTTCCCTTTAATGGTCTTTTCATACACACACACACACACACACACACACACACACACACACACACACATCCAGGATCTACATCTGAGAGAAAATGTACAGTATTAGTAGTTTCTCTTATCTCATGTAGCAAAATTATTTCTATTTTTGTTAATCCTCTGACAATTGTTATACTTTCCTTTTTCCTTATGACAGAAAGAAACTCCTTTGTGTCTATGCCCCAAGTTTTCTTTATTAACTCATCTACTGATGGATGTCTAGGTTGGCTCCACTTCTTAGCTACTGTAAATAGTGCATCAGTAAACACATATTTATAGCTAAGATTTGAAGTCTCCTGGAATGCACCACAATCTGCCACCTGTGCAATGACCCCCAAACACCCCCTCTCACTCCTTTCCTTATTTGTCCAGTTTTCACTGATCCATATGATCCCATCTTAGGAGCTATAATGTTTTATTGTTTTCAAACATGCTTTGCACATGGTAACAATGTTGAATCAGGATACCTAACTGGGTACGTCTATTGGTGTGGGCTGTTGGATGGCAGCTGTTGGGATGCTATTGCTGGTGTTCATTTACGTCTATGCCCACATCAAATGTGGAAGCATCCGTCACAACATGCAGAATGGGGCTGGTGGTTTGGCTGTGAATCCTGAAGACAACGTGGCTTACTCTTGTGACTCCTGAGAAGTAAATGTCTGTGATGGGGGAGTAAGGGGTGGTGAATGAGATCTATTAAGCAACATCCTCCAAGCCAAAGTCAGAGAGAGGTTATCAGGGCATAATTGCACATTTGGCTTACAGCACAGTACCAATAGCTTTCCGTTGTTTTATGGACTCTTCAGAAATATCACATCACAGTGCTCTTAATGGTGAAGAAAAATGATATTGTGTGGAAAGGCATCAACATTAATCATTCTGTGATAAAAGTAAGAAGATACACTCAGTATAAAAAGATTCTAGGAATTCCTTAAGAACCTACCTATGCTCTCTGACCCCATTCCCAGCACATCACCCAGATCTTCTCCTACAGACTCCCACCACCCCATCCCTTTGTCTCACCTTCCAACTCACAAAGGCATTCCTGGAAACTCTTAGCCATGGCAGCCAGGGACTCAGATAGGTGAGCTTCACTAGCTCTTCTTTCCTCCAAACCCAACCCTCCAGGCTTATCCTCAGCTCTGTAGATCACCTACTGTGGCCTCTCCGACCTCTCTGCTCCAATTCCCAAGGATCTACACAGATCTTGATGGCACAGCCTACTTTCTTCCTTGCCTGTGGACCTACTCCAGACCCCTCTCTTCTAGTTCATCCCCATTCCTAAGTGTCACCCCCAATACCAACTAAAAACATATTCTACCTGGGACCCCCCCCCAGTAGCCACACCTGGAAGGATTGCAGAAGCATTCTCTACAGGCAACCCACAACCACCACATTCGCCAAAGAACCAGAGAGGGCAACAGAAACCAAGGGATGGGACACCCACCCAACAAAGGCAAGACTGGACATCATCACCTAGAATTACAGGTATCCCAAACCCAGATGCCTAGAAACCAACATAAAAATGCAATCAATAACAGCCAGGACAATCTTTCCCCACCAGAGCAAGCAACCCTACTATATAGTAGACCTGGAAAAATGTAATAAAGCTGAAGCACAAGCACCTCAAATAGTTATTATGAATATAATAGGTCCTTTAAAATTATATGACTAAATCTTAAATCTATTAATGAAATCTGTAAAATCATAAACAAAAAGTGTAATAAAATGAAGAAAACAAAGCTTGCACAACCACTATGGAAATCAGTGTGACGGTTCCTCAGGAAGCTGGTGACCCAGGTATGTTTTGGCCTTATATCCAAAGACTAATTCATACTACTACTGGGACGCTTACTTAAACGTGTTCATTCTGCTCTATAATAGCCAGAAACTGAAAAAAAAATCAAGATTTCTGTAGACAGATGAATGGATAAAGAAAATGTGGCACATTTACACAATGGAATATTACTCAGTTCTTACCGAATTATGCTATGAAATTTACAGGTGCTTGAAAATGCCATCCTGAATGAGACAGCTCAGACCCAGAAAGAGGAATATGGTAGGTATTCACTTACATCTGGATGCTAGCTGTCAAGTCATTGTTAAGTAAGCTACAATTCATGTAACCACACAGGTTAGGTTATTGAGTAGGGGACTAATGTGGAGGGGTGGGAATGGAATGAGAGGGTTAAACATGGGGGGAAAAGAAGATGGAGGATAATGGAGGGGAACGGGAACACAAGGTAAAAACTAAAACTGAGGCGTTTATGGGATCCTAATGCAGTAGAAGCTTCTTAGAATATATACATATATGAAGGTGATCTAAATGAAATCGCCAAATAATGGGGGAGACAGAGCCTTAACTGGACATCTCTTGTTACCAAATGAATCTTCCAGTACTGGGAATGGGTTACATCTAATTAAGTTGTTGGCCAAAGGGGTCCAATGGGAATCCACAAACAACCCAGGGTATGGCCAATGCTATTGGTTGATCACTACAAACTTATGGCAAGGTCCTATTACTGAAGGTAATACCTACATAGCACATTGAACACAATTCGAAGGCACTCTGCATGCTACTGGAAGAGAAAGGTAAACACCAACCTAGCTACAAAGCCTTTACAATGGCAACTTGCCTATAAGATACACTGGTGCAGTAGTGGCACAAAGTTTGTGGGAATAACCAACCAATGCCTGATTTGATTTAAGGCACAATCCAAGAGATGGAATCCATACTTGACACTGCTTAGGTAGCCAGTATCCTGAGACTAGATAAGCCATGGACCTAGAGGAAAACCAGACACTACTGCTCTGATAAAGGAATGTAACAATAAAATGACTCCTAACAACATTCTGCTATATCCATAGAACGGTGCCTTGCTCATTGTCAGAAAAGCTTTCTCCTGCTGCAGATGGAGACCCACAGCCAGATATGTGTAGAAAGTGAGAGACATTGGAACACTCCGCTCTAAAAGGGACATCTCCATCAAATTCCTCCCCAAGGGCTTAAGGAACTCTGTGGAAGAGGAAGCAGAAAGAGTGTAAGAATTAGAAGGGATGGAGGATGGCAAGGAAAAGAAAACAAGGCCTTCTAAAGACAACAGGCCTGATGCACATAATTAACTCACAGAGACAGCATACACAAGGATGGCATGGGTCTGCATAGAAGAGGTTGTAGAGCTGAACGAAGTGAACATACATCCCAATCCCTTGTAAGGATCTTGCAGTGAACCTGTAACAGTGGTCACACCCTCCTGGGCATGGCCTCAGGCAGATGGAAGCAGAAAGGGGGAAGCTTGAGGTGTGGCTTCTGTTTGTGGGTTTTTTTTTCTGGTGGGTCAGCCAATCAGGTAGGAAGGGCAGGGAAGTGCTCCCGTGGTTCTTCGTATTTTCCTGTGTACATATTCCCCAATAAACGCCCATTTATCATTTATCTTGGGTCCAGTGAAATCATTACACCCTCACCTTCAATCCCTAATCCAAAAACTGTCTCCAACTGATAATTGCTTCCAAAGGGATAATTTAGTTTTCAATATTAGAGCCTTACTTGGTATACAAAGCACACTTAAGGGCAGACCTCATTCCCAGCATTAGATGGCCAACACAGAATGAATTCAATGACATCTTATAATATCATATGGCTTCTGATTTGATGGGTTTTTTTAGGGAGAGATTTCATTGTGTGTGTGTGATTATACTTATTGTGTTTATTATGCTTCTTCTATTTATTTTGTCCTATTATGATTTTTTGTTTTATTTGATTTTGCTTTATAATTCTTCCTTAGATGCCTGTTCATTTTCTAAGGAGAGACAGAAAGGGTATGGATTGAGTGGCAGGTGGAGAGGAGGAATTGGAGGAACTGGGGAAAGGGAAACCATAATCAGAATACACTCCATGAGAAAAAAATCTATTTTCAATAAAAGAAAAAAGAAATGATCTCCCATCCTATGATTTCTCTTGGTTGTGCATACAATGATATTTAATAAAACCCAAGTCAAATAAAGCAAATGGAATATTCTGAGTCCTAAGCAGACCATGTGTAATAGTTAGCTGGAGGGCATTTTTCCTTTCTTGGTGGTACATACAGTAATGGTGTGTGTTTCAGCTGATGGCACCTTAGTTTCTGTGAAAGAGCCCTCAAGAACAACTGCTGGTGCTCCAAATCAAGCCAGGCCATATTCCAGTAGCTCCTTATATCACAAATAGCTATAAGAAACCCTAATTGTCCAATTAGCTAGTTACTGTGTGGAAGACAGTAAGTTCAAAGTAACACAGATTGTATCCTATTCATTGCTTTGCCCCCCAGAGCTAGAATGCAGACATTGTTCAAGAGATACTTGTCTGGATTTGAGGAGTGGCTCAGTAGCAGAGTAGCTTAGCAAGCAGAAGCTACTCTGAATTCAATCCCTAGCATTGCAAAAAAAGAAAAAGAGAGTTATTAGTTTAGATGAATGGATGAGTCTGATTATGGCTGATCTCATGACCTCTGGGTAGTCTAGGAACAGACAGCTCTAAAGGAGTTCTAACTTCACCATAGCCAAAATGTGGAGCTGGGAAGTGAGTTGGGGGGGGACCAGGGGTCAGGAGAAGCCTTCAGTTCCTAAGCAGTTATAACTCCAGCCTGAGCAAGGAGCCTCTGCAATACCAATCTACAGCATTGAGATGCAGCACCCAACTCCCTCTTAAGCCTCAATGTTCTGGTTCCCCTTCTCCTCTGGGCACAGTCATACTTTATTACCTGTAAGTGTCTCTGTTGCTACCCTAGGGAAAGGGTCTAGGAGGGTCAGCGTGCCTGAGTGAGATGGACTGTGAGAATTGACACCACCCTATCCTAATATTAACCAAACCAAACAAAACTTTAAAAAGAACGAGAAAGAAATGTTTCAAAAGGGGCTGAAGATGTGGCTCCATTGGTAGAAAGTTCTAAGTTCAATCCCCAGCACCACATTAACTGGGTATAGCAATACACACTTGTAACTTAGCACTAGGTCCAGAAGTTCAAAGGTATCCTCAGCCACATAGGGAATTTGGAGCCAGTCTGGCCTACCGGAAACCCTGTCCCAGATAGAGGAGGGGGAGATAGGGACATAGACATACAGACACAGACACACAGACACACAAACATACACACACACTCGAGAGAGACAGACAGAGACCCAGAAAGAGAATCAAAGTCAGAGACAGAGACAGGGAGATAGAGACAGAGAGACAGGGAAGAGACAGAGAGAGCTAAGCTAATCAAAGCTTAAAAGGGCTATCCACCCAGTGTTTCTTCAGGTGAGATTTTCTCACACAGAAGTTTCTGGACACACAACAGGCCCTAGGCAGGCTCTTTAGCAGCTCCTCACAGGTGACTGGGCAAGACGTGGGAGCCCTGCTGGCTTCTTGCCAGCTCTGAACACACTGAGAAGAAAGGTTAGCAAACAAAACAAAACAAAACCAGAACCTCAGCTCCAACTGGGGGCAGACTTCTGCTGTCATGATTCTCTGGAGCAGAGAAAACTATGCCTGTCTGTTTTCCACCTGGGCATCTCAGGGGAAAAGCTTCAGCCTTCAGCAGCCTGGTGTTCCTTCCTGTCTTGGTTAGAATGACAGTTCATGAAAGAGAAAGGTGGGTGGGAGCCCAGATTTTGGGAAGACCCCTCTTGTTAGACTCCAGTGAAGTATGCTCCAGTCCTTCCCCACAGGCAGAGGGAGTCCCGTGCTGTTTCTATAGTGTACTCGAGGAGAAGCCTCACACCCCTCACCTCCCAGGCCTGTTATTGGAAATGATTTGATGTTTGTAAATTGCCTCTTGACCTATGAAAGGAGTGACCTCAGTTGGCCCTCTATATGACTGACTTCTGCATGTGAAGGTGCAATGAACTATTGAAAGAAAAAACTTCAAAATTTTCTACTTTGAAAGTTTTAAAAAGCAGAGCTTGGCCAGCCAGTAAGGACTATTCTGCACACATGCCCACTCAGCCTCCTTCCCAGCAAGCACCCAGTGATGTTTGTGCATTTTTAAAAGGTGTCCAGAATGATATGAGGCTAAGACGTCCCTGACTGCACTGAGTGGGTAAGTAATTTACTGTCTTTGATCTCTAAACAGTACAGTTCTGTCTTATTAAGAATTGTGAGTGGTTGGGAGATAATTTAAAGCATGTGACAACTTATTTAGGTTTTATGTAAGCACCGCACATTCTATGTAAGTTCTATAAGAGATGTAGACAACGGCAGGTTTTGGAATGTTGGGGGAATGTCTTGGGATCAACAGATGCATACCCTTGAGTACAGAAGAGGACAGTATGATGCATTATAGGGATCCAAATATCCAAAGGATCCCCAGCCGTGTCTTGGTTTGCCCACAAAGCCCTTACCCACATTAATCTCCTCATCTAGGATAAGGAGCCAAGTCCATATGGTCCATATGCAAAATACAAACAAGCTTGAGCAACTGAAACTCAGAGCTGTTTCCAGTGACACACTTCCTTCAACAATGCCATGCCTACTCCAACAAGGCCACACTTCCTAAGTGCCACTCCCTATGAGCCTGTGGGGCCATTTTCTCTTAAACTGCTACAAACCACATGCAAGATTCTGTTGAAATCCTCGCCAGCTCTGCAAATTCCATTTCTCCCATCTTTTTAATCCAGAAAATCTCATGAATCATCCATAGACAGCCAGAAAATTACCTCGAAATTGAAGAATGAGGCCGAGAATCCAAAGAAGGCTAGGTAATTTGGAATGATGCTTCTAATGGCATTCAAGAGTCCACTCATCTGACCACTCTTGCATCACTCACGAGATCCACTATTTTAATGTCGTTCTCTTAATTTTCATTCTAAATGGGGATGCCATTTACCACCTTCATCCGTTCATAACATATGCCAAAGTTGACCAGACATGCTCATGAAGAAGGAAATTGGCCAGTCTAGTGTCCCTACCATTGTTGATACCGAATTTACTGGAGGATGCCCACAGCACTCACACCCTCTCCTTCCCTCCATTTCTGTCTTATCATTCTCAATTTTCTCTTCAAGGTCAAATCCAATCCTCTGTAGTAGTTTATTTTGCAGTGCAGTAGAATTGCCCTATCCTTGCGCAGAATCACTGGGTCTGACCAATAAACTTTGAGATGTCCGTGTTATAGTTTTTGGTATCTGTGGTGATTTGTATCCTGATGCCCCTGTCTTGCTAAAGGTCACAGAGAACATCTGTTGAGAGAGGTTGGTGGCTATTTCTACTGTTAGTCACATGAACACAAGGCTGGTCCTTGACTAGGTAACCAAATTGCAGAAGACAAGCCTACAGGGGCAAGACAATGAACTCTGTAGTGAGATATCCACCCTCCTGCACCTGTTGTACTGACCATGTCCATTGGGGGTGGAGACAGGGACGGATGGGACATGGAGGAACTAGGTCTGGGGTTGGGAACCCAGGAGCTCTCTATTGCTTCCTGAAATGGAGATGGAGAGCATCCAGAAGCATCCTTGGGACTGGAACCTGCTGGTGTTCATCTGTCTCTGTTGTAGTTATTTCTCCATGAATAAACATCTATTCAGCCTATCTGTTTTCCCTGATCCTTATTTTTCCATGATACCTGGTGTCAGAAGTGGGATCTAGACTTCCACGGTATCTGTGGAATTAGGTCACACCCAGGCAGCAGCACTTAGGCGGAAGGGGCACTCAGACCATGCTGCCTCCTTCCCTGACCCCAGTGTTTCAGCAACTTCTGATCCTTATTTTTCCATGATAGAGCTCCACTTGTCTTGAAGTAAAATCTGTGTTATTGTAACAGTAATGGCTGTGTGCTATGTCCAGCCTGTTTCACATTGACCATCACATCCTTGGATTTGGGCTTATCTTCCAGGTTACTCTGGGGTGAAGTGCTAGTGTGTTTTATTTTACTGTGATAAAACATTGACCAAAAGCCACTTGGACCAGAAAGGGTCTATTTTGTTTCACACATTACAGTCTATCATTGAGGGAAGCCAAGGAAGGAACTTGACACAGAAACCTGGAAGCAGAGGCTGAGGCAGAGAAAATACTTGTACTGGCTTCCTTCTTTTAGCCTTCTCCACAATATGTTTTATACAGCCCAGATCCACCTGCCTAGTGGGCTGGATCTGCCTAGATCAATTAATAATCAATAAAATGTCACACAGACCATGCCCACTGGCCAATTTAATTGAGGCAGTTCCTTAGTTGAGGTTCATTTTTGAGAGGTGTGTCAAGTTGACAACTATGCAGGGACCACGGTTACAACATATGAACTTTAGGGAAACAAATTGTAACTAAATAATGACAAGTAGGGAATGTCAGATAAGACAAGAGTGGGGACAATGGAGATGTGAGGATAGAGAGCAGAACCCAGTACTCTAAGATAAATTGGGTCATTGGCAGAAGTACAAATGCTTTGTAAAGTGGGTTATGTTTGGTCAAAAAGTCTGGTATGTGGACCACAGTGATACCAGAGTGGCAAGGGAAGCTATTCTACTAGGGAGTCATAATTTTGCATGGAGTTATTAGTACTTGGTATTAATTGGATTGGTTTTGCAAGGGGAGCTAAAAGGATCTAAGTTTTTGAATGAGCTCCAGCCTGTAGCTTGAACACTGACTAGCAACTAAGAAAAAGTTTTGAATACACATAGCTTTGGTCCAGTAAGTGATGTCACTGAGCTCCTTGGAACAGGCTAGAATGGCTACAAAAGTCTTTGGCAGTGTCATGCCAAAACATAAAGTAACATAAATCTCACTTGCAAACATAGGGAAAGATTATTTTTTCCTTGAATTGCTTTAGAAGGAACTTTAATATAAGCAGAATCCAAATAGTTCCATTGATCACACTGGCCTTTTCTCCCAAGAACACTGTACTGGCTGGTTTTGTGTGTTGACACAAGCTAGAGTCATCAGAGGAAGGAGCCTCAGGTGAGGAAATGCTTTCTTGAGATCCAGCTGTAAGGCATTTTCTCATTTAGTGATCAATTAGGGAGGGCCCAGCCCATGGTAGGTGGTGCCATCCCTGGGCTAAGGTTCTATAAGAAGGTGGGCTGAGCAAGCCATCGGAAACAAGCTAGTAAGCAGCTCTCCCCAATGGCCTCTGCATTAGCTAATGCCTCTGGGAGCCTGCCATTTGTGTTCTTGTCCTGACTTCCTTCAGTGATGAATAGCAATGCTGAAATGTGAGCCAAATAAACCCTTTCCTCCCCAACTTGCTTTTGGTCATGGTGTTTTGCCACAGCCACAGAAACCTTAACAAACACCTTCTAAGTCCTCCTTGTTTTAACAAGGACTGCTGGTATGATTATGGGGGCATTTGGTCTGCTAATTCCTTCCTTATATTTCCCCCCCCCCAGGACTCTGATCTTTGCTGAAATTAGTTTGGCTATGGAACCTTCTAACTGAGAGTCTCTGTGTCCTGTGAGAACCCCAAAGATCCAGTAAGTCATCTTATACAGAATGTTTAATGACTCTGAAGGTCTATTAGCGTTATAAATGTGCCAGGAAATAAGTCCTTGGATATTCAATGCTAGTGAAACCCAAAGTAGCCCCCATTTTCTTGTTTTATAGCTTATTAAAAAGTTGGGATTTTCTATTGGGGTTAGAAAGACAGCTTTACTTGTTTTGTGGGTGGTTTTGAAAAGCCTTGGAGACTGGTTCCTCACACAGGTCTTTTCGAACATGTCAAAGGCATTTACCATTCACCCACACATGCAGGGAAGGCAGGAGACAGAATATAGGAGAAATTAGAGCCTCTAGGGTGAACGGAAGATTTTTTTCTCTCCTGGCAGTCTGCACACAGCAACTGGGGTAATACAAGGCAAGAGCCCCTGCAGCCTCACTTACAACACCCACTCATTGAGGGGGAATAAGGAGCATCCAGGATGCTCAGACATACTTGCTTTTAACCACAAGTCATCCTAATTCAAAGCTCTCAGCAACCCCACACACTTTACAGGGGACAATCAGTCACTCACTGTCTGAATCCTGTCTTGTACAGGATTTCAAAGTTTCTGCCCAAAATCAAATGATGGTTGAATAATTAGGCAATGGCACAGGGGGTCATTTGCCTCCAAATACTCACCTGGAGCTTGGACTCAGGACAGTTGAGATCCTAGGTTCTGCTAATGACACTGACCTGCCAGCCCATGAATTTCAGCTGCCATGCCAGCATCATGGGCACTGATGTCTGGAATCAGCTCTTTAGGGTCTTAAATTCTTCTCATTGCTGGTGACTCTTTGAAAAATGTCCTCAAGTATTACATATAATGACAAGTTCAGGTGTTGGTCTGTGGCAGCCCTTCCCACAACGAGCACTTCCAAGGGTCTGAATTCTGTTCCAGTTTCATTTCCTCAAATTCCACTCCTGACTCCAGACTTCTGATATTGACAGTGTCTCCTATCTTCCTGGAATTGGTGTTTTTATTCAGCTTTGCATCCTGAATGCTCTGTTGTTCTCTCTCTCTCTCCTTCCCTCTGTCTCTTCCTCCCCCCCCCTCTGTCTCCCCCCCCCAGCTAATGATTCATCCATGGACATCCCCTGCTACCTGCAAATGTAGATGATTTTCTCCTTTGGCTTTGATCATGTAGAACACAGCCTTTTACCTTCACTGTCCCATTTCTAGCTGGAGCGTCCATTTAGGTTATAAATGTGTCAGTGTAGGGTTGGGGGCAGAAGAATAGAAGGCAGGGGCTCCCTGCATGCCAGAATAACAAAGGCAGAATTCTCTCCTTTTTAGATCCATTTTCTTTCATTTAATTCGGTGAATAAGAAGTCCAGAAATGAGATCATGAATAATGAGATTTTTCAATCTAGGTCCCACCCTGACTTTGGCAATGGAAACCTGCTAGGTTTTAAAGTAAGGCAACCTGGGTTTGGCAAGGTTTTTCATACCAGTACACACATAGGCTAGGAGAGATATCATTCCCAAAAGGCAATTTATTAAAACAAACAGAATAAAACAAAAACTCCAAGTGTCTAAGAAGAGGGATTTATGATAAAAGTGCTTTGAAAATCATGACTGTATCATGTTGTGACATTTGTAATGAGACTGAGGGCCAGCCTTAGATTCCTCAGGAGCAGGAGATATGTCTAAGCAACTAGATTAAGACTATTTTACTAGAAATGTGTCTCACCTGGGAGGAAGCTGGACCTTCCATATCAATGTGGTTCAGTGGTTGCTGGAATTGCTCACAGTTTCTTCACAAGTGGAAGCTCAATTCTTCACAGAATAAAAATAATTGCCTCCATTTCCAACAAAGCAGAATACTAACCTTTACCTGTTTACTTTTATCCTTCGTTAAAGTTACATTGACCTAGTCTTTCATTTTGTGATTAAGAGGGATTCAGTTAGCAGCCAAGGTACATGGTCCTATGTTTGCCATTGTTCTTGAATCCACCTTCAAATCTATGGGTACTGAGTTGGAACATCTTATAAAACTAATTAAAAGAAGATTTAAATTTTTATGCAACTTGAAGAAACCATAAAGAGTCACCAGAGAAGAATCTTAGCCACCCCCCCCCACACAGTAGGGTCAGTAGGGTCTTCTGTAGATAACTTCAGAAGGCATGAAACAACTTTCAACATAGATAGGAAGAAAATGGCTGTATAATTTTGCTTTAAAGAAACAAGTCTCATTTAGGAATTATTTAATACCTAATGTTAATGTTTAATTAACATATTAACTGTTTAATATAATATAAACTGGAGATGGGTAGATGACCATCTACACACATGTGGGTATTATCTCATCTGAAATGCACTTGAGTTTCAGAGGCCACAGAAAATGTTGTGTGGTGAGATGAGTGGACAGAGGCCAGGAGATGCTTTTTAGCAGCCCCTGTTGGCTTCTTGTGCTGACACAGAGAGCAGTATTCTCATCTATGAGGATAGATGTGGCGAGTCCTGGAAGAGATGGAGGGGTGAGGCAGATCAATTTCACTTCTCTTGGCAGAGAGGAAGCTGTGATAGAGAAGAATCACAGGTCCTAGGGAAAGGCCATTAGTCATACAAATATGGTCAAAGACGAAGAAGGCAAAGTGCTCTGCAGGGTCAGGACAACTATTGAGGCAGAGACCCGGGATTGAACCATGAAGTGTGCCCAGATTTCCCCAAGGTACTGCTAGGTCCCAACCAGACATCACAAATCTACAAATATAGATCAGGATTAGCCAGAAAACTGAAATTTGATTTGAAATCTCACTTATTTAAAAGATTGACAGCACACCTAAAGTCTCATAAATGTTTTGAGTGCATCTCTAGTTTCTATATCAGTGGTTCTCAGAGTGATATTCTGCATAAGAGATATTTACATTACTGTTCATAACCCTTTTTGCATGATGTGAATATGCTTTATTACCACTCATTAATGAAGTAGCTGTTTGGCCTATAACAAGGCCCGATAGATCTAGGCAGGAAATCCAAGCAGAGATACAGGAAAGATAAGTGCAGAGCCTGGAGTTATGAGCAAGCTGCCAGAGTAGCTTTACCAGTCAGCAGACTGGTAAAGCCACGGCCATGTGGCAATACATAGATTAATAGAAATGGGTTCATTTACATGTAGAGCTAGTTAGTAATAAGCTTGAACTATAGGCCAAACAATTTTTAATCATTCTTAAGCTTCTGAGTAATTATTTTAAAAGTAGCTGTAGTTCAAGGAGGAACAGAAAAACCTCCATTTACAAAGTAGCAAAGTTACAAGTATGCTGTAGCAATGGAAATAATTTTATGGTGTGTGTGGGGGGGGTGCCACCATAACATGAGAAATGGATTAAAGGGTCACAGCATTAGGAAGTTTGAGAACCACTGTCCTATATAAAATGTTCCCTTATGTGACAAATATTTAGTCTCCAGGTGGTGGCACTATTTTGGGAGGATCTGGAAACTTTAGAAGTGAGGCTTATGAACCCTGTCCCTTGTTCTTGGTTCCACATCTCTCCACATCTCTCTCTCTCTCTCTCTCTCTCTCTCTCTCTCTCTCTCTCTCTCTCTCTGCTTCCTGTCCTCTGTGACTTGATGACCCTCTGATGCTACACATGCTCTCTCTGACATGATGCTCTGTCCGTGAGTATGGGACAAAGGGCCATGGCCCAAGCCTCTGAAACTGGGGGCCAATGTGATTCTCTCCTCCTTAAGCTGTTCTTTGGGTAGTTTGCTCACAGTGATGGTAAAATGAACCAGACCATCTCTGAGGCTGGCAGATTGTAATTGCATGTAATCTTTTATGAGGGAACAGGGAAAGTTGGTGCCAGCTTGTTTTCAAGTGAGATCTCATACTCTACCTAAGGCTAGCATGGAACTCTGTATGTAGTCTTGGTAAGTGTGGCTCAAACACATGGCAAACCTCCTGCCTCCATCTCCTGAGTGTTAGGATTGCAGATGTGCACTGCCATGCACAGCTGGGAATGGTGGTATTTTCACAGAGAGAAGGAAGGAATTGTAAATGCTAGGAACTGGCAAGGGCTGTGGGAGGAAACTTTTCTAATGATTTTAAGGGTCTTTTTTATTGCTATGACAAAATATCATGGCCAAGGTGACTTACAAAAGAAATCATTTAATTTGGCTTATGGTTTCACAGGATTGGTGGCCATGATGGCGAGGGAAAGATGCAGTGGAAGGTACACTAAGAGCTCACATCTTGATCCACAGGTAGTAGACAGAGAATGGGAATGCACAAGAAAAACTCAATGACCAATCTTCATTGACACACCTCCTTCAATAAAACCACACCTCTTAATCCTTCCTGAAAAGTTCCACCAACTGGGGACAAAGCATTCAAACATCAGAGCCTATGGGAGCCATTCTCATTTGAACTACCATATCCCTAATGCTATCACCAACTCTAAGAGTCAGAAATATATCTCAAAAGGTTTTAACCTCCAATCTGGAAGTTAGAACTTGAATTATATTAAATAGTTATTAATAAATGATTAAACCAAATACAGAATTACTTCTGTCTAGCAAGAAGTTAAATATTTATATTGCTAAGTGAATCAGAGTTGTAATTTGGTAAAAAATTCAGAAATGACTGATTTATGTGTTTTACGGTTGACCTTTCTATAATTTGTACAATTAACCATTTGGTCTACCCTGCTTACCTGGTAGCAGCTATGGAGACTTGGATATAGTGGATAGAAAGATAGAATAAGCCCTCTTGAGGTAATTTTTGCAGCCTCTAACTTAATGATGAGGGTTTTCAGTGGGATTAAATTTATTCTATATTATCTTGAGTTTGAGTAGTGTGATCTCAGGACAATTGTGGTTCAGCCAATGTTTGGTTCCTTTCACTGACTTCACAGTCCATAATAATGTGTCCTATAGGAAAACACAGGGGAAAGAAAAGTATCCACAAATATTATTTTTCCACGTGATCTTCTCCATCATGGGAAAAATATACTTTCCTGTTCTTGGTTTTGGGCTTGGCCATGAGATTTGCTTTAGGCAATATAATGACACTGATGAGAAGCTGTCCTAGCTGAGAATCATGTGTGGTTGAAATTGTTTTGGTTCTGCCAATTCCAGGTGATGACCCTTTTCTATGTGACACCTACTTCTTTGGTTCTGATTGAACACACTTGGAACAGAGCTACTCAGTTAAATTGAGCTATACCCACAGTTGGATCCTGGTGTAGACATTCTGACTAATTAAGTTGCAGGAAAATAAATAAATTTTCAAGACACTTCATTCTGAGTGCTATAGTTTGAGTTGGTGACCCCAAAGGCTCGGGTATAAAGTGTTGGGATAGGCCACGGATCTTTAGAAAGTTGGGCCTAGTGGGAGGTCTGTGTGTCACTGGGAGTATACCCTGGAAAGGAATTGCAGGGCCCTTGTTTCTCTATGTGTATCTCTGTGTCTCCCACTTGCTTTTTCTCTGTTTCTCTCTGTGTATATCTCTCTGCATCTCTTTATCTGTCTCTCTTATTCAGTTCAAGTTGTGACCATTGTGCTCCTATATGTGTTATTACAATGATTTTCCATTATATTCTATTCTACAACCATTAGAGTCCAAACTGCTATGTCTACCTGACCTTGGCTTTATACATCCAAATGTGAGTAAATTTGTGTGTGTTAATAAATTAATACATATTATATATGTTCACAAAAGAGGTTTTACTTTTTAAACCAGAAATTATTGTGGCACTACCTTATTGATACAACCCTCCTTGCAAGGAATTATATACCCTGCAACTGTCTTGCTTAGCTGGGCTTTGAGCAGTGGAGAGGTGGATATTCCAGAACTAGACAATAGTCTATCTAATTGGCGCCATAGTTCTTTCAGATGGGCTGCTTGTGGTGGTGTGAAGGGTAGCTGTCTTCCATAGGACTCTGCATCTGAACACCTGGTTCTCAGTTGCTAGTGCTGTTTGAGGAGGTTATAGACACTTTAGGAGGTGGAGCCTTGCTGGCAGAAGTGTGTCACTGGGAGCAGGTTCAAGGGTTCACAGCCTCACTCTGCTTCTTGTTCTCTCTCTCTGCTTCCTGTGTGTGGATGAAAATATGACCAGTGGGCTTCCTGCTTCTACCACCAAACCTTGCTGACTGTTACCAATGTCCTCCCCACCATGATGAATTCTATCCCTCTGCAAGTGGAAACCAGAATAAACTCTCTTCCTGAAGTTGCTTCTGACAGGGTATTTTATTACTTAGAAATTGGTGCAGAGGATGGATGTTGTTGCTGTGAGGAGCCTGATCATGTTGTTTGGGAAGATCGTATAAGCAGTTGGAACTTGGGGCTGGAAAAGCTGTAGAATGCTCATAGCTTAGTAAGCTATTGTTGTGGTAACCTGGAAGATCAGAATGCTGAGAGAAAGGCAGACAATAAGGCCCCAGTTTGTGACATTTCAGAGGCAAACAAAGTGGTCAGCTCTAGAAATATACACATGCAGGAAACACTAAAGTATAGTCATCATGTTGTGTTCATATGTTTATTAATATATACATAAATGTACATATATATGTTTGTAACAACCATGGTTAAAGAAGAGGAGGCTGTGAATTTGGGAGGAAGCAGGTGGCAGGCATTGAAGAGGTAGGAGGATGGAATCATGTAATTATATTTTAATATGTAAAAACTATTATTAGCTTTTCTTCATATATATGATAAACATACTAATTAAAAATCAAATCTACAATATCTACAGAAATAAAATAAAATACCTGTGAATAAATCTAACTTAAAAGGTGAAAGCCCTCTACAATGAAAACTATAAGACAATGAAGAAATAAATGAAAAAGATACTAGAAGGTAATAATAATAATAACTCAACTCCCATGCGTAAGGGTCAGAAATTATTCCACTAAGAATACTCTACAAATTCAATACAATCTCAATAAAAATCCCAGGGTTGTTCTTTTTAGATATAGAACAAAAACAATTCTAAGATGTATGTGGAAATACAAAAGCCCAAGGGTATCCAAAGCAATCCTGAACAAAAAGAACCCTGTAGGAGGCGTTAATGTATCTGATTTCTGGTCATATTACAAAACCTTAGGAATAAGCACAGCATAGGACAAAAATGACCTGGAGTAGAGGGGTCATCATGGATGGGGACTGCCAATCCCAGTAGCCGTGGATTACATGAAAATCTCAGTGCCTTCCTAGAATTGTTGGCTAGAAAGTCCACAGAGGTTCCCAAACCACAGAGATCATCGTGGTCATTGCCCCCTGGATCATCTACAAGAACTGAATGTTAAGACCTAATTGCTGGGAAACAGACCTTCCTTGGCTGTAGAGGACAACCATGCTAGAACAAAGCTGAAAGCTTCCTACCTGCTGGCCAGTTTTCATAGTGCTACAAGTTGCTATGTAGATGCCTAAGGGAGTAAAGTCAGCCATAGTCTCCCCTGGCTGTATACCTTGCATGCTTCAAATACCAACTTGCTAAAGAAGAGGTGCTTCCTGGTGCAGTGGTGGCATGGCTGATAAGTGGGAAATCAACTAATTTTGTGTTAGATCAGAGGCCTGCTTCCCAGGAGGGGTCTATGCCTCATACTGTAGACCTGGTTAGAGGCCCATAAATTGAAGAGATATGGGCATTGGGGGTGAACCTACTACTGTTGTTTTGCTAAGGGGATACTTGTCAAATTGTCTCTTAAGTATTTATACACATATGGTAGTATCGTCCTCAGCTTTAATCAAAGTGGTGTCTCTTTGCAATGAGCAGCTGTTAATGCAGAGACTCATGGCTGGTTAAGGTACTGAGAGCAAGTGATGAGTGTTCTGCATTACATAGAACACCCACATCTCCCTCTCCAAATGTCAGGGAATATTGTGAAATAGGGATAAAAAGAATGTAATGGCCAGACAATGGGAGAAAGGGTTGTGAAATAATGTCTTATATGGTCATGACACAGCTAAAATACCTATGAACTCAAAACAGCTGGAGTTCTCTCTATAAGGCATCCACAGGACTAAGCTAATAAACTTTCATAGGTGTGGGAGGCACTAATGGAGCCCTGGCCTCTCATGGGATTTATTGGTGGTTGAGGAGACTGGAGAAGAAGTCATGGTCTTCCGTGATGTGGTTTCTAGTGATCTTCTCATGCTTCAGTGGGTAATTCCATACCTGTGCCCTCAGAACTAGTTAAAGTGGGTCACAAGGCAAGAGCAAAGAAAGAAAGAAAGAAGACATGGTGGTTGGATAAAGTCTTGGGAGGAATAGTGAGAGGTGGTAGGTGTTGGAGGGGGATAAGAAAGGGTAGGGGAAATGTGCATGACCAGAATCTATTACATACATATGTGGAATGGTTAAAGAATAAACTAATGAAAAAACTGAGAGGGACCAAATTCTGTTTTAAAAGTCAGAAAGAATTTACTGTCTTAACTGGACTATTGTATTAGTAAGGCAGTTGTGATTGTAGCAAAGAATTCTAAAATACTTTGGTTACTCATTTCCTTTCTATCTGTATCTTTAAGATTGGGGGGTGGTGTTACAGGAAAGAAGATATGATTTTGAGGTTGTTTGCACTGTAGGCAAACACTTTTTAAGTCTAAGTCCTGGGAAAGTACTTCAGGTGGAGGAGTGCTTGCCTAGCATGCATGGGGCCCTGGGTTCATTCCCCAGTACCATATAAACTGGATATGGTGGTGTATTGCCTGAAACCCCCATCTTTGTGATGTAGACAAAAGGGAATGAGAACTTCAAGATCATCCTTGACTAAATATTGGGTTTAGGGCATAGTTGTGCTGTTAAAAAAGGGTGGTGGTGGCATGATTAGGTAGGTTTCTTCAGTGTCCCAGGCTCTGTGGCAGGGACACAGGCTGCTTCAGCAGCTCTTACAGTGAGTAGCCACAGGTAATACAGTGTCTGACTGGAGAACAATGCACAGCTTCTTCCATGTCAGGTAGCACAGACAAAATAAGAACCAGAGACCTTTCCCATGCGTATTTGGAACTACGTCAATATAAAATTATCAGAGCACTAGGCCAGGTCCCTCACCTACAGTACAGTTTGTGGATGAGTCTCATGTAAACCAAAGTCAGTCTGTTCCCAAGTCTACTTGTTGACTGAATAACTTTCCCTTCATCAATATATGGCCATCTACTTACTGCCTAGAAGCCCATAAGTCCCTGTTCAAGCAGGAAATACTTGGAAGGCTTCTCAGACATGGAACAGTCAGATTTTGGAGTCAAATCTCAGTTCCTCCACTCAGCATCTGAGCATTCTTATTGAGCTTCAGTTTTCCCGCCTATAAAAGCAGGAAAGCAATAGGTTCTGGGTCTCTGCATGGCACTAAGGGTTAAGTGATCAATACAACAAAGATGCTTGAGCATTGCCTGGCTCAAGGGATTCATCACACATGTTAACTGTGGCTATTCCAGGTGTCCTTGGACTTGGTCACCTTGGGCCAATCTTGTGTTCTCTTGGATCTTGCAGGGTCAAGGGAGTGTTAAGTGGAGAGGGTGGACAGGAAAATGATCAAGAGCAGAAGATGAAGGAGATGAGCAAAAGCTAAAAATATATGAAAAAGTTAGAAGGAAACTTGATGATGGGTAAGCTAACTAACAAAAATCAGAAAAAGTGGAATATAAACAGAATTACACTACTTGGGTAATGCCCTAGGTGAATGCCTGCTTTCATAAATGGCAGGCTGTTATATGAAAATCCCAGTAACAGGCATGGGTTACATCTCTGTGCATGGTATCCTAAACAAATTGAATGGCAAACATTAAGAAGACTGAATCATCTCTTTATGGACTGATGTAAATTGATCTTCACAACGTGTTAAAAGCAGTAAACTAAGGAATCAGATATATATATATATATATATATATATATATATATATAGTAGATAATAAATCTTTTGCTGGAGACCACATGATTGTCACAGTTATGGTGGGAGGGGTGCTAAATAACAGGCTAAGAAGCAGAATTTTTGCAACGTGGCTTTGCTTTTCAGTGTTTTGATATGTGGAATATATTTCTTACATGAACAAGTAAATAAACAAGTTATTAGGACCACAGAAAAGAGGCTGGAGAGATTAATCAGCAGTGAAGTTTGGTTCCCAGCACCCACATCAGACAGTTCCTGATCTCCTATAACTCCAGTTCCTGGGGATTCGATGGCCTCTTTGGCCTTCACAGGCATTTACATGCACATGCTGCACATAGCATATAAACTCAATACATGTCCGTAAACTAAAACAACAGCAACAACAACAAAATCAAGTCTTTATGAGCATAGAAGAAAAAGAGCACTTGTCATGGCAACACTGTGCTTGCTCAAGTTCAGAGAAACTTTCTCCTGACCCCTCCCTGATGTCTGCTGGGCAGAACTGCCTAGAGGTGTGTGCTTGCTGTGGGATTTCAATGGTTTACAGCCTGAGTCAGACATTGTTCCGTGTCTCGCACAACAGGCACCAGTTAGTCAGAAGCATAGGAAATAATGGAGAACATGCTAATGAGGAACCTAAACATCACACTTGTTCTGCAAAGCGCCACAAGAGATGTTTCATTTGATCCGATGTATCCTCCTGATCCAAATTCTTTATAGCATATGAAAAAACGCATACGATTAGACAGGAGCTATACAGCAATGTTCCTTGTCAGTCTGTCTTTTGCTTATTGGATCTGGCCAGGCTTCTACATGCTAACAGCAGACCCTGATTAATCATGAAATCAATAAATCACTCTGCTGGTCACCCATTACAACACTGCATCTGAGGTGAGAAACAGTTCCCACTGCAAATTAGCTTTAGCATCAGGGTGCATCTGTCCCATTGATTTTTGATTTGGGATTTATCTGTAAAATCACTTCATTTCAATTTTGTCAGTTCAGTCCATCCTGATAACCTATAATATGTTACGTCTTATGGCTGGTCACAGGTTCCTCTAATTTGACCTGTTTCTGCTGGTTAAGAGAATGCCTGCTTGTTTCCATCAGTGCTTCCTAAATGTCCAAATGGAATTTAGTTCATGCCATGCAGCCATTATTTTGTCACGTTGTTCCAAACATACCTAGTGTTCGTGGTGACCATCTAGATGGCTGTTTTTATGTGACAGACTGGCAGACAAATATGTAAACACCATCTTTGTTTCTATGTCTTCAGCTTACCTCACAGTGCATTATTTATGATGAAGATCTATAGCCCTGTCTCTTTCCTGGCCATGTGGAAACAAAACAACAAAATCATATAAATAACTCCATTTTGCCCACTTTAGGACCATAATGAGTAGTTAAATCCCAAAGGTCTGTGATTACACAATCCATCCGAAACCGCACAGCAGGCTGACTCCTTTGTAATTTGTTAACCAAGAATTATGTAATTCATTTAAAGAAGGAAGCACAGGTTAATTATTAAGTGGGAAAGGCAATCCTTTTAAGATTGTAGCTAAAAATCACATGGCACGAGCCCAGTTATTTCCAGAAGGTATTTCTTTGCTCTCAGTCGCTTTGTGTGTTGGTTGATTTTTTTTTTAAGTATCCACAATTGTGATAAAGTTCTATATGATGTTTTCTTGGGATATTACTTTTCTCTGAAACATATCTGTGAATGAGAAGTAGAATGTACAGATGCAGGTCCTCCCAAAAGATACAGCGTTATGACTGGACCGGGGCACTTGAGAACATCTGCATGGTGGAAGGGCATCCTTCTCACCTCCCTCCACCCACTGCCTCATGATCAGCAAAGCACAGAGTGCTCCCCAGTGAAAGTCTGTAAATTTAGTGCCCTTCCCAATTTGAATTTTCATAATTGCTGGCCACTTAATAATGACAAGACAAGTATTATTAATCACCAACCATGTCCCAAGGCACTTGGTGCATGAACAAATGGCAACTGTCATTGACACCACTGGAAAGAAAGAAACAAACAGAACATTTCTTCTAAGTAGGTAAATAAGCCAGTGTCTCAGTCCACGAGGGCCATCAGAGTCCATGGCCAAAATGAGCGAGCTTGAATGTTGTATTAGAGAGTGCAGTTGATGCTGTAGAAGTGAAGCGAAGCTGTGTGGATTCAACCCTGCACACCCTAAGGAAGTTGCCTAGCAGGTGTCTCCAACCCAGAAGACCCTCAGGAATGCCCCTCCCTAAACTTACTGTAAGCCTTCCCTTCCAGCCTCCCTCTTTCCAGAACCTCATCAAGGGTATGTGTGCCCTGGCTGTTTTGTGCCTTGCTCCCACCAGAATGTTCACTCTGACTTAATTCTAAGCCTTGAAGTGTTGACAGGTGGTGAAGTCTTTACGAAGCCATTTGGTCACGAGGGCTCCATCCTCGTGGAAAGTAGATCAGAGAGTCTGCCGCATCTAGAGGGCTTAGGTTAGTCACTACAGAGGCAAATTGTTGCTGACATACAGCAAGCATGGCACCGACATACAGCAAGCATGATGCCGACATACAATGAGGTATGTGTGTTGCTGAGAATGGGGACAGGTGGTCTTTCCTGGAGTGTCAGCTGCTTATCATGTTCCTTCCTCACCACAGCTTCATCTCCCCCAACCTTCCTTTTGTTTCTTTCTCTTTTAGAGCTTGGTCTAAGCAGATTCTTATAAGCTGCCACGGGGTCCTGGTGAGTGACAACCAGACCTAAGAAGACGCTCGGGGCTTCCTTACCTTTGCTTTAAAGCTCCCCTTGAAGCCATGTGGCAGCTTGTCCACCATGTGTGACCCTAGGCACTTCCTGGTTGTTGCTTTCCTTTCCTCTGTCACCATGTCGCCACAGCTAGCATTACACATCCCCCATCTGAGCCTGTGAGTCCTGCACACATCTTCAGTGTCTCCAGGGCTCTGTACACTAGCTTTTGTCACAATGTCATTACCCTTTGTATCTGTGGGTTGTACATTAGTGAATTTAGCCAACCAATGATTGAAAATATTTCTTTTTTTTAGATATGAACATACACAAGTGGTTGTCCTTGAAATTTTCTAAAATGCTATGTAACAGCTATTACACAGAATACACATTGTATTCATTTTAAGTCATCCAGAGATAAGGGAGGAGGGGAACAGACTCTCAGCAAATATGACCACACTTTATCTAAGGTATTTGAGCATCTGGAGTTATGCATCTGCAGGAGTCCTGGAGTAAATCCACTGGCAGTATGAAGGAACTCCTGTACCTGCCATCCACTTTGGATGAAGGGACTAATGAATACACTCACAGGCCAGTTTGAGAAAGTGAGTATTGGGATAAGGAAACCCAAATCAAGTGTGGCAACTGTTGTAATGCCCCTGCTCAGCTGCTGGACCCCTGTCCACATACCATGTGACCTGGAGACTTTTGAAAGCCCTTTCCAAGCAAATGGGAACCCTTAAGACAGTATAATTGGGAGCAGAGTGGTAAAATAGATATGTCTCTTACAAATCCAAATTCATGTGTTAAAATATGATGGCAGCTGCTGGACACAACACAGAAATGGGAGAACTGTCATACATGTTTCTGTATGTGATGCTTGCTAAAGGCAGTGCCATTGTGTGGCTCATGACTGACATGGCCCTGCCTGTCACTGAAGCCCAAATGGTATGTACATGATGACAGATGTACACTGAAAGCAGTGTCCTGTGAGAGTGCAGGACAACTACAGAAAGTTTGAAATAAGATGTCAAATCACAAACCAGCCTCTGTGGGCTGAGCATACCATCCTGCCTCATGACTCATCCCAGCAGAATGTGGTATTGACTGGAAGCATGAAACATGTGCTGGCTGGCTACCTTGTCCACCACAGAGCTTGGACTTGCGAGTTCTGATAAGAGTAAAAGAACCCACTAGGGCCTAAGAAGAGTGGGGGTACTGGGCTCCCAGCCTCCAACAACATGGCTATCCTATCTGCATCTTCTAAAGGCTGATATGAAGTGAGCTGAGGTCGTGAAGGGGGAGTTCTAGTTTGCTATTGTTGAGTTTCCCTGTATCTTTTGACAGCAATGATCACTTATGCTGAAATAGTAGGGATCACACACTGATAACATATCCTAACCCATTATTCGATAACATATCCTAACCCATTATTCTAACACTTGATTCTCAACAATATTCCAATAAAGTAGATGTAACAATTGTCTCCTTTCTACAAATGAGATGATAAATCTAAACCCCGAGACTATGCCACGCGTGTCTTCTATGATGTGGTTTGTCTCTCTAAGGTCCATGTAGTAGGAAATTCAGCTGCTAGTGTAGAGGTAATGGGAGAATGGCCTTGAAAGGGATCAGTGCTTTTCTTTTGGGAGTGAGTTCTCACTCATCATTTCCAGAAGAGATGGTCCTTAATCTAGTTTGTATGACTTGGTTCTATCTTCTTCCTCATCTCTCATCATGTATCCTCTCTGCTATGGGATCTTTATAAGAAACTGATGTTGGTGATGTGTTCATGTACCTCTAGAATATCTATATCGTGTGTGTGTATGTATATACACATATATATGTGTATGTGAATTCTATATTCTTATATGAGCATATGAATGATTATGTCTTGGGTATTTTGCCATAGTAACACAAGATTGATTGGTACACTCAACCAATAAGTATTGAGGCATGAATTCAGACCCACACTGTCCTGGCCTGCTTTTTCTGCCACATTAAATAGTGTCCATAAAAGATCTGAGCATGAAGTGATGATCAGTGACAAGGAAAACCAAGCAGGGCTGGATGACACAAAGGTATGAGTGGGAGCCATGTTAGAGATGTTTTGACCTAGACAGTGAAGAACTAGCTAGGGAAATGTCTTCACTCCCTCTGATGAAAAGTTTGCAGTACCAATAGGTAAGACTTGAAATCAAGAAAGGAGTTTGTAACCATGACAACCATGTTGTTCCCTAATCTCTACCCTCATAAAAAGAGTGCTTTATCGTGAAAATTACTCCCTAGATGGTAACTGACCATTGACATTTAATTTAGATAGAAGAAAGCAAGTGAAGACACTCCATGTCTGAGATACTATTGCCCCTTGACCTTCCAGAATTTCAGCATTTGCGGGCATAGAGGAGCATAGGTCAGGTGGTTGGACTTCCTGAGTAAAAGTCTTAGTGTTGGGAGCAGAGCCACTCTGCTCAAAAAGGCCCTGGGAAGATTGCCTTGTCACCTTCCCTAGGAAATTGATTCTCTTCTGCCTCACTCACATTGTCAGCAAGCAATGTAAGAAGCAAATTATACTAATTTTGCTTATTCCTGATGTGTGAAATCCAAGAATATGGTGCCAAGTGAATGATCATGTGTATTTCTCAGTTTGTTCATGCCTTTTAAAAAAAGTTGGTTCATTCCTAAGGACACGTGCCTGCCGTGTAAACTTCACTGAGATGCAAAGTGGGAAATGAAAACAGTCTTATCCAAACTAGTCTGGAAATATAGGTGTCAGGTGCTGGAAAGAAAGACTTTCTATAGACATGCTGCTGAAGAGGTGTGCGTCCAAATCGATTCAAAACCTAACTGTTCATCACATAGACACAGAAACCAAACAGGGCCACAGCTACAACCAACTAGCAGAATTTTCATATGTGAGCCAAGAATAAAATCAAGTCATCATGGAAAACAGGATAAAATCCCATCCTACATTTGAGTATGAGGCAGATGCTAGTGTGCCGATTATAAAAGCAACACAATCAATGCTACATTCATATTTTTTATTTTTTAAAAATGTATTTTTCATTTTACATACCAACCCAAGTTCCCCCTCCTTTCTCTTCTCCCACACCCCTTCCCACCCTCATCCACTCCTCATAGTGGGTAAGTCCTTCCTTGGGGATTCATCAAAGTCTGGCATAGCAAGTTGAGTCAGGACCAAGCCACCCCCCCATATCAAGGCTGTGCAAATTATCCCACCATAGGGAATGGGCTCCAAAAAACCAGTTCATACCCCTAGGATAGGTCCTGGTGCCATTGCCAGCCCCCCTCCAACAAATCAGGTCATATAGCTGTTACCCACATTCACAGGGTCTAGTTCAGTCCTGTGCAGGTTCCCCATCTGTCAGTTTATAGTCCATGAGCTCCCACTAGCTTAATTTTAAAAAATATTTCATAAAGAAAGATATTTGTGATATGTGCACCAAGTGTATCAGGCAAGTATTATCATGAATCTACTGTATAACAAACACCTGGAAATTGTAATGGAAAACAATAGAGTTGTAATGGGAAACAATGGGCCTGTGGGTCAGTCATGTCATTCTCGTGTGAGACTAACAAGGCATCAGATAGAATGTGCAGATAATGAACCTGACTTTGTAAGTACACCTTGAAGTTCTTTTCTCATTAGTATTTCCTTTAGCCAAAGGTGTCATGTTACTACACTCCAAATCAAGGACCATGTAAGCACATTTCTCGTGTCAGATACCCTGGCTTTATATGACTATCAAGCACTTCTGCAAAGAAGAAAGAGACATGGCAATTTAACATCCTTATCCATACCATATAGTATTTTAGTTGTATAAAGGGCATTTTCCTGACTCAGTGCTGCTTCTCCAAAGGGGCAATGTATGTACTTGATTTTGGATCTTCTTCGTCATGTACCATGTCTAATGGCCAAAGAGTCATGAGAACTGACCCACAGCCCCACAGCCACCCTTCCCACTCAGAAGCTCCCTAAAGGGTACTGTACCTTTGGTCATTATGCTAATAACTCCTGGGCTATTTCCATATGTCGATCCTGATTCTTGGGGTCAACTCCACCTCGGCTTTGTTTTCATTCTCCTCCATCGCCTTGAGGTGGATATGCTGGTGCTGTCAGATTCCTGAGAGTTCCCTCTCCACTCTGTGTTCCAAGCCAGCTGGAACCCTGGGATCATTTGTAACTGAAGTTGCTGCTGATGGTGAACAATGAGGGTTCATTCTGGGGGAAAGAAGATACTCAGCATTTCAAGCAGAAAGAATTTAATACATTTAATACAAAGAGGGTCTGGTCTGATGGCTGAGTAGGGTGGGAAAAGTCAAGGTCAGAGAATTGGCTTTCACAAAAATCTACTAAAGCTAGAAATTTGGGGGAAATCCTACTTAGATTTTGGCTGTCTTGGAGACCCAAAGCACAAGAAAGACCTCCATAAGGGCTTCTCAAAGCCACGGGCAGCTGCCTCCAACAAACAGCTACCCTCCACAGTGTGTGCATTTGGGAGGCACTCCCCAAATGCAGCAGCAAATTTTCTCAACTGCCTGACGCCATTAGATTTTTCTACTCTTTACTGCAAAACTCTAGCAATCCTGGGAGGAAAATTGCAGAATTTTCTTCAGCAACACCCAACCCCATACAGAAGGGGTTGGGGCATGTCAGTGCAAACAGTATCACATTCCTTCTCATATTTAAACTTTCAAACTACTACCAAACCATGCTCTGCCTGACAGGTTACTCCTGAAAATGTACTTTTTCTGTTCACCCCAGGGGAAAACACAGACCCCTTTGAGTTCATCCTGCACAAAACAGGGGTGACTCCTGAAAGATAATCCGGGAAATTGTGTTAACTCAGGAACCTGCTGAGCATCAGAGAGCCATCTCCACATAATCTTGCACCACAAAATGACATCTCAGCCAATGATAAGTCATGCACAGGATGGTGCTGTCACATCATCACAGAGCTAAGACGTTCCCATTTCCCAGTGACACTGTAGTCATGCATTGGTGGTGATGCTGATGTTATAAGTGAATTGTATCACCCATCATATAAAGATAAGGTAATTATGTGAAATATGTAGTAACATGATAGTGGTAATGGCTATATCCCTGTTTTATACATTGTTTTATGTTTTTTTTTTCTCACCATAGACTATTAGGTGGCCTGCCCTGTGATACCAGTGGCACCCTCATCCATTTCACTCCAAGCATTTCTCTAGACCTTATCACAAAGCCACACTGAGTGACTGACCTAGAGGATCTAAGTCTGCACGGTGCAGTGTAATGTTCACATGTGAATAAAACTGCTTAAGCAAGCACCTCTCAGAATGCATGCATGTTGGTACAGATGGCATGAATGTATTCACATTCACAGTGAAGAGACTTTTACTCAGATGTTATAAAATGTGCTGGAGTATATTATTTCAATGAACCCAGCAGAATAACACACTGAACCTTTTACGCGTCTCTTCATTATGATAAAACCAGAAAAAGAATCTCCTTTTAGTTTTATGTAAATGAAGTAAGAAAATTCTCATGATCCATTTTACTACTTTATGATTGCCTGCTTTTGTTCACATACCATTTTACAAGTTGACTATTCATAAATCCTACTGGAAAATATCAGTGGCCACATATAACTATTTCTACCATACCCTCCTGAGTATTAGAAGAATCTATGAAGTACAGAGTATGTTTGGAAGTTAAATGAGATACACACATACATACGCATACACACACACACACACACACACACATTCACACACACACGCAGAGAGAGAGAGAAAGAGAGAGAGAGATGCACAGAATGAGAAGACATGGAGAGACCCATTTCTTTAAGGTAAAAGCTTTGCATTTTGAATTCATCTCTTTGGCTCCTGGAATGTAAGTGTTGGCTTATTTACTCATCTGTTCATCAAGCTAAGCATGGTGACTAGTGCCCACAGGTCCCCCTCTAGCAGAGAGGCCACATTGTTCAGTTGCCAGAAGTGTAAAACTGTTTGTTACACTCAAGCAACGCATTACATAAAAAAAAAAAATCCCCCAAAGGAGTTGAGAGATGTATTCACATCACCAAGTAGTTCTGAGGTTTCATAAAATAATTGCCAAAAAGTCTTTTCAAACATGAAATAGGATTGGAATTTCCAAGGTTAAAAATACTTTTGACCACCTCACAGAATAGTTTTGCCAATACATGGCCCTGGAAAACCATCTGATGAATGGGAGTCCCCAAAAGAGAACACTTGATGCCTGGAGGTTGCCTGGCTTCCCAGAGTGACAGGAGAAACCCAGTGTTCAGACTCTCAATGCTGCTTACACTGATTGTCACCTTTTCTTCGGCAACCTCTGATGGAGTTGATGGTTTCTTCATTTTTATTAATGAGAACCTGTAATGCTCATTGACATCATAGACTGGGGAAAGCGTTTGCAATGTAGTGATGGGATCCTGTCCTCAAAGGGGGTTATTAGATCTGGCAATGAAGCTACAAACCCATAGGACCAAATGACTCTTCAGAGTCATGAAGGAATCACCAATTCCTGGTCAGAGAAGCACAGCAACCCAGAACCCCAGACATCTTGTATTTGAGAGTGGGAAATGGAGGCTGGAGAGAAGAATGAACCCAGTGACCCCCTCTGAATCCAAAGCTGAGTGAGTGTTCATCTAGGTGGCTTCCCACATGGTTATACTGAGGGTAGAAATGGGTAGAAATTTAAAGGTCCTGTTAGCTCTACTTCCTACTGGCTGTGTGGCTTTGGACAGCTCACTTAACCTTTCTGAGCTTCAGTTTTCTTAATGAGAAGGTGAGAACATTATACATGTGCCTGGGGCATACCTAACTCATACCAAATATGTGTCATTGCTATGATTAAGAAGATGGATGTAAAATCTCCAACAAGTCAAGAGCAAATGTCAGTATAGAGATTGAGAATCTAAGGCCAGTCATCATGGCGGACAGTGAAGCCCATCTCCTTGACCTCCATGCTCTCGGGCCATCTACATCACTTCTGATGGCTGCGCAGCTCCCAGTATCCTCCTACCTTGGAATCTGCTGGCTTTACCTATGCATCCAGACTCCAGTTCCTATTCCCAAGTGCTGCTGGGTGACATTTCTTGTTATGTCAGTCTGGACAAGATGCTAATTTGCTGGAAAGCTATCAACAGTGTTCTAGTATGGATATAGGTCTTCTGTGAGTGGCACTCATTGTACACTAACACTAGAGAATCTTAATGCTTGAGAAAGGCAGCTTGAACTGTCCAGCCAATGAGCCTCCTGCCTGGGGACAGATCCCTGCACTTACTTCCCTTGGCATCTGCCAATACTATCATCTGCCACTGGATGTCCAATGTTACCATTTACAAACTGTTCCAATACCACTTGCATCCCAAGCCATCAGCACTTCTGATCCTTCTCACTGTTCTGAGGCATAAGTGAGGTTGCAGATCACAGCTTCAGCTCACTCTTGTCTTTAAATAAAGTGCTGCCTGGTGATTGAGTGCAGTGCGTTCAAGGCTCTAGGTTCTACCCCTAGTACTCCTGATACTGCAAAGCAGAAATTCATCACCATTTTAAAAGAAAAGAGAATCATGCCACTTGTGTGGAGTCTGAAGTTGTCAGCCTTAACTTTGAATATCAGCCACCTGCTAATGTTTGCTGCTGTGGGGTGGAACACTCATCCATTTCAGGAAGAGGATGTCTGGAAAGTGAAAATCGTGATCAATTCAGGAAGTGGGAGGTCAGCCCAGTCCCCCACAAAGCTGGTAGTATTTTTTTTTTTAATCTTTGTGAATGTCACTGAGCACAAGCCCCAGTAGCTTGTGCATCTCCCAGGGAGCAGCCTGGCCCCTGGCCAGGTTAGCACAGAAGGACCAGCCCAGGAAGGGAGGAAGTGACTCAGGGTTGCCCTCTCCCTGACAACAGGACAGGCCTGTAACCTTTTTGTGAAAGGACAGGTAAAAATAGCATCAGTACTTCAGGAAGAGCCCAGAATGTTTAGATCTGTCCCATCCGATTATATAACAGAGGGTGAATGATCCAGGGAAGGGCAAGAAATCATCATTTGTCATCTTTTAGTGTCCTAGGCTGAGTGCTGTGGGTCTTCCTCTTTAACCTTCCAAGGACCCCATGAAGCTGCTTTCATCATCCCCTTTGGTACATGGGAAGCCTGTGGCCATTAGTGGAGGTGACGTGTTGGATCACAATTCTGGTAAATGGCAGATAAAGACCAACCCTGGTGCCTGTGTGTCTGACCACTCACGCTCTGGCAGAGCTTCTGGCTCAATTCCAGTGATGACTAAGGCGAGTGCCCATAACTTCTCCAAGAGCCAGGACTACCTCTTATAGCCCGGCAGAGCTGTGGTGAGAGAAGAGCAGAGCCTGATGCAGGAGTCCTTGAGATCCAGCCCTTATGGAAGGCTGTGTCCTCACCGTAGTCAAGCTTGTTGGACAATGTTAACTGTAGGACAACATACACCAGCCACATTTCAGGAGAAATCTGGTGATGCCCAACCTTGGATCTGTGAGGGAGCAAGCTGACTCTGGAGAAAAAGCTGAACATCTCTGAAATCTATGGACTATTCACTCTAGATATCCTTTATGATCAAAAGACACCAGGTTTTCTTAGGAGAGTGGCCATTTCCAGACCCAGGGCCAAAAACTAAAATGTACAAATTGAGACAAGAAGGAAATAAACAAAGACCAAACTGCTGAATGTGTCAGCCTGAGTGGGTACTTATGAAGGGTGAGACAACTTGAAAAGGAATAGTGACTAAAATGTATGGAAACACATCAAGTATACAAAAGTCTACATTTTTCCCAAGTAAAACAAAACAAGACAATACAGCCCTTCACAGTTCATTGGCTAACTACCTTTGGCACCCACTCATTATTCTGGATATGGACAAATAAGAGTAAAGAATAAAGCATTCACCACTCTTTATTTGGGCTCATTTTATTAGACAACCAAATAGTCAATGAGAAGAAGTCTTATATAAAAATATAAAAAATAAAAATCTTAATAAATAATCGAGGGAGGAGGACTGTTAGAAAATCACCTATTTGCAACACTCGTTAAAATAACAGACTTGGTCACTGGCCAAGTAGTAAAGCAATGAAATGAAAGTACCTGGGAACTTTGCTTAGAAAGAGGTACCTCTGAAACTAAACCTAGCATTCTTCAGGTGGACTGGTCCATATAAAGCCATCCGGATGGAGGGAGTTGTGATTTGAATACGTATGGCCCCCATAGACTGGTGTGTTTGAATGCTTGGCCCACAAGGAGTGTCACTATAAGGAGGTATGGCCTTGATGGAGGAAGAGTGTCACTGTGGAGGCAGGCTTTGAGGTTTTATAGGCTCAAATTACACCAAGTGTGGAACACAGTCTCCTTCTGCTGCCTGTGGATCAAGATATAGATCTCTTAGCTACTTCTCCAGTGCCATCTCTGTCTGCATGCTGCCATGTTTTCTGCCATGAGGATAATGGACTAAACCTCTGAAATGTAAGCCAGCCCCAATTAAATGTTTTCCTTTATGAGAGTTGCCATTGGGCTGGAGAGATGGCTCAGCCATTAAAGGCTAGGCTCACAACCAAAAATGTAAGAGTTGCCATGGTCATGGTGTCACAACAATAGGAATCTTAACTAAGACAGAGCCTGAATCTAACCTAGCTTCAGATCCAGGAAGTGAAGGGAATGGGGTGAAAGTTAAATGGTAGCAATCCCTCTTCTCTCATTGATATAAGAGAATGGAGCATTTGTGCTGGGAACGTGGGTTCTAGTTTGTCCTCTGACAATCCTATACAGCACTAGGACCTTTTTAACAAATCAATGAGGAACTGGTTCAGCTTCTATCATGGTTCAGTGCAATTCAGTGTGGAAAAGACAATCAAGGCTGCACTTGAGCACTTGAGGACTAGAGGATAAGAAAGTTCTGCTGTTTGAGGTCCCATAATAAAAAGAGAAGGCCAAACTGTAAGCATACACTATGTTTAGTGTCACATCTATATTTAGGGTTTTAGCTTATTTAACAAACATCCACACATGAGAGTATCTCTTTTTTAAAATTTTGTTTTGTTTTGTTTTTCATGACAGAGTATCTCAATGGCAGAAAGTGACCCCATGTGTGCACTATCCTACCCCTTAAACCTAGAGCCCCTGATAGATTACTAGGTGTATCATGAATTTTCCCAGCCACAGAAACAATAAAAACAGTCTCTGAATTCAAATTCTGTTTGAGAGCTAGGCAGCAGAGGAAAAATGAGTTTCCTACATCAGCAATGACTTCCACATTGAGTGACCCACCTTCAACCAACCACTGTCAGTCTTATTACATATGACCTTGAATGCTCTTATGAAAGGCTCTCATCATTTCATACTAAATGGCATGCTGTCTAACAGATGAAAATGATTCTTCCAGAAATTCTCTTGTGACATTGACATGGGTCACTAGTATCAGAACAAAATGCATTTTTTGTTTGTTTTTCACTCACATTAAAACATCTGTAATCCCAGCATTCAAGAGGTGATAGTATACAGTAATAAGTTTGAGGCTAGCCTGAGCTATAAATTGAACTCAGGCAAACCTGGGCTACATAGTAAGCTTAGGCCAACCTAAGCTACATACTGAGATTTAGCCTCAGCCTATGCTCCCAAGTAAATATTTCCTTAATATAGACGAGAATTGGGCCAGCAAGAAGGCTCAAGTAAAGGTGCTTGCCACTAAACCTGATGGCCTGAGTCTGATACCTGGGAACCCATGTGGTAGAAGGAGAGAACCAACTCCTGCAAATTATTCTCTGACTTCTGTGTGCACACTTTAGCACACATGCACTCACACACATACGTTTAACTAAATATAATGTTTAAGACTAGAGCATAAATCAATACAATAGGTAATAAATAGATAAATAAAATCAATTAAAACCAAAATTGGTTCTTTAAAGTATCAACAAAATTGACAGAATTTTGCCTAGTTGGACTACAACAAATAAAGAGAACAGAGACACAAATGAGAGAAGTCAGAATGAAAGTGGAAACTTTATTAATAATTCACAGAAATAGGAAGCATTATCAGAGTGTAATATGATCAATCATATGCCCACACACAGGAGAACCTCCACAAAACAGATTCCTAGATAGACCGAGTAGACCTGGGAGTAGCATAGAAATGAAACCAATGATCAAAATTCTCTCAACTAAGAAAAGGCCTACATCTGATGGCTTTGTCAGTGAATCCCAACAAACATGGAGAAAATGTCCACCACTGTTCAAGTTTCTCCAGAAAGCCTTTAATTTATCCTGGGAGGTCCGGTATCATCCTGATGTCAAAACCAAAGATAGTAAGAGAAATGGAAACAACAGATCAGCCTTTATTACAAACATAGTTGCAAAATTGTCAAAAGTACTAGCAGCTATATTCAATCACATACTGAGATTATACAAGTCATATAATATTGGGAAGTTGATGAAAATAGTACACTACATTAGTAAAATAAAATTTAAGAATCTCACACAGCCATCTGAATTGAAGAAAAAGGCGTTTGCTAAAATTCAGTATTCTGCATGGTTTAAAAGGAAAAGAAACCAACAAAGAGGAAGAGAAGGAAAGTGCCTCCGTGTAACTGAAGTCCTGGATGAAACACCTGCAGTGACTCTACACTCAGGAAACCTAAGAACCTTCCAAGTGAGACAAGGATGACCATTGTCATCATTTGTGCCTGACACAGTACTGGAAGCCCCAGCTGAAATGGTTGGTCTAGAAAATGAAGTAAGCAGACCCAAAAATCAAAAGGGAAAAGTAACAGTATCACTGTTGGGAAAGAGAAATGGGTCAGTGGTTAATAGCACACACCAATTGTGAGGGCAGCCTGAGTGTGCTTCCTAACACCCATGTCAGATGCCTGTAACTCCAGATACAGAGGATCCAACACCTCTGACTTTAGGAGGGCCCTGCACTTATAGGAACATTACCACTCCCTTACGTACTTAATTTTAAAATTAAATCTTAAAAAAAAAAAAAACTTTGTGTTTGCAAATGGTATGATCACATGTGTCTAAAACCTACATATTCCACAAAATCACCTGCCAAAACTAATAGAAAGGTCAGATGGGCATGTCAGGGCCTGTGCTCCCAGCCCTCAGGAGGTTGAGGCTGAAAGATGAGTAAGAAATGCCTCTAATCCCAGTGCTTGTGGGGGAAAGAGGAAGAGTAGAGACAGGAGGATTGCTGTGGCTGGCTGGTCAGTAGCCTAGCTCCATGTTCAATGAGAGGCCTTGTGTCTTGTATAATAGAACATGACACCACTGGTCTCTTCTGAATACAAAAGTGGACACACACACACACACACACACACACACACACACACACACACAAATTTTTTAAACATTAATTAATAACTCAATAAAGTAGCAGGAGAGAATGTTCACACACAAATACCAGTAGCTCCAACCAACAAGGTAACAATGAACACTCTGAAAAGGAAATTAAGAAAACAAATGTATGTATAATCGCATAAAAATTTTATAAACTCATTTAGCTAAGGAAAGGCAAACATGTTCAATGGGAACTACTATTCTGAAGAAAGTAAAGAATAAAGGGAAAGATACAAATGTCTATGGACTAGAAGATAGCATTGTTAAGAAGTCACTGCCAGCCAGATTGATACAAATCCAATTGATAGTTTCAGAGACTGAAAAATCCTTCCTAAAATTTGTATGGACCTTAAGGGATCCCCAAATAGTTAAAACAACCTATCCTGATTTCAGAATTACTCAAAGCTGCTGCCACCAAAATAGCATGTTGAAGACAAAGCTACAAGGTGTCCCCTCACATCCAGCAGAATAGCTACTGTAACAAAAGAGAAGCTGGTGACTAGGAGGAATTGGACTCCTTGTACAATGTCCATGGGACAGAGGGATGGCATGCCCACTGTGGTAAATGGTACAGAAGTTCTTTAAGAAATTGAAATGCAATATAATCCACTTATGCAATTCCACTTCCAAGTACATACTAAAATATGGACAGCAGGGTCTCAAAGACATATTTACTCCTCTGTGTGTACCAGCATGATTCAAAAATGGCTAAGGCATGGAAGAGATCTATGAATCTATAAAGAGATGAATGGACAAGAAAAATGTCATCTCTATACACCATAGACAGCTTGAAAAACTCTGATGTGTGATATGACACAGAGGAATCTTATGTTAAATTTAAAAAGAGAACCACAAATGGGCACAATGTGATTCTAGGTATATGAAATCCTAAGAGTAGTTAGGAATATAGAAATAGAAGATGGAGTGAGGGTTTCAGGGGTTAGGAATTGGCAAAGTGGGGAGCTTGTATTTAATGAGCCTACAGTTTTCCACTTATTCCTTCTCAATCTTAGTTGATGGCCCCATGCTTACAGTCACTCATGTTTGGAAGTCTACACACTGGTCTTTTATGTTCTCATATGATCCACATCCAGGCTTTCATACATCCCCACTCTATCATCAGGATACCTCCAAATTTTATCCCTTCTTAATTCTCCCATCATTACCACTCAGTTTCTTGCCACATCTTAGTCATCTAGGGTGGAGACAAATAAGCAGTCCACAGAACTTGTTTTCTCATCTCCCTGGGTGTGCATCTGGCCTCTGATCTCCAGCTGTGTTTTTGGCTATCTCTAGCTATTTGGTTGAATTCTAGTCAGTGCAAGGTGTGTGAAAGTGAATTGTGCCACCCATCTGTGTCTTCTATCAGCTTGAAGCAGACTGGCTTAATATTTTCTGCCCTGTTCTCCATAAAGTAGCTCAAGCAATCTTTTCATAAATGCAGGTAAGTTTGAGGTATACAATTATATGTACACATACACGTATACATTATGCATATACACACATATAATTATATATACATATATTATATGTATTATATACATGTATATATCTATAAAAATTGTATATACACACACATATATAAATACGCACACACACACACACATATATATGTATGTATATATATATATATATCCCATAATGAATATTGAAGAGATGTTGGGGGGTTGTTTTGTTTCTTATTTGTTTGTTTGTTTTGTGTGTATGTGGGTGTGTGGTATGACCAAGGCCTCACATATAGTGGGCAAGAGCTTGACAGCTGAATGGCATCTCCAACCCTCTTTTTACTTTTTATTTTGATATAGGGTCTCAATTGCCTAAGCTTCTTGAACTCGTTCTGGGGTTCAGGCAGTCCTTGAACTGGCAATCTTCCTGCCAATCCAAGTATCTGGGGTTACAGACCTTTCACAGTAGGCCCTACTTATAAGAATGATTTTAATATACTTATGAGTATAATTATTTAGCACCTATTGCAGTCTTGGGGTTGAGTGGGTAGAAGGCCTCCATTTCCACCTTTCTGATGAATGTCTTGACCCACTGGAATGACACTTCTCCATAATGAAGAGAACTGGTCTCTATCCAAGTCACTAGCAACCTTCAGCCCTTCACACCATCCTAATTAGATATGTTAGCAATAATTGGCCAAATCTCAGTCGTTTCCTTCGAAGTCCTCTTCCTGGTATTCAACGTGTGCTCCACTGTCATGGAAACACCCTTGTCATTGGCTTGTGAGTCACTACTTCCCCAGCTCTCCTCCCACCTCCAGCTGCTCCTTCCCAGCTTCTTTCGCCAGGGTGCATCCTCCTCTCTCTGGCTCTAGATTGTTGTACTCATGGACCACATTGAAGCTCTCCTTGCTTTTCAGCTGATTTCTCCTGCATCTGTGTGAAGCAGAGGATACCCTGAGTGTATGAAGTCCTGACTGGTTGTCTATTGTTGACACTGTCATGGCTATGTCATGGACCAAAGCTCAGACCCACAGAGAAAATGACAAAGTTTTCCCTAGGGTAGGCTGAGTGAAATGGCAAGGCCTTTCTTTCTGATGTGAATGTTGGCAATGTGTACAGAAAATGCCATCCATAGCTTACTCCACCCTGATGTTTACAACCTGAAGACTGTTCTACTACACAGATTATTCCTACTGAGATCAGCTAAACCCACCTCCTTGTTCAGCCATATGCAGCAACCCTGCATCCCTGTTCAACTTTAATGAACATGATAGATTTGGATTTGCAGTGCACTGTGGCTTTGCCATCAGAGAGCCCAGTCCACCTCATTCCAGTTCTTCCATGTATCCATGTGTTTGTCTTTCCCCCCCACTTCCTCCATACCCAACTCAGAGTCCTAGTACCCAAGCCATGCTAGAATGCATCCATTCATTGACATTCTTTGCTTATGATACTTGAAATCTAGATGCACCCATATTTAGGACTCATATTCAGCTGTTTTCTCATATCTCCAAGTCACCATAGCCAATGAGACCTCACACCTTCTCCTTCACATTGGTCCTTTTATGTGAATGTCCTACAATCCAGCCAGTACTGAGACCTAAAAGGGAGTTTTGGCACATAACTACCCCCCTTTACTGTCCCACCTCAATAAGCTGCTGTTTCTCACCCAATCTATTCTGGCCTTTCTAGTCTACTCTGTAGTCACTAAGATTTTTTTTTTTCAAAACGTAAAATCTGAATCCATTTTCTTCTATATTTAAAACAATGCAGTGTCTTTCTTCTATTTGCATTTTGGATCACTATGAAATCCAGGATGTTGCCTCTAGGGCATGTGGACCTGGGCCTTATCCACTCAGCAGCCTCTCCTCCTAATTTCTGATAACCATGACTCTATTAGAGTTTCAAGAACTCCATTTTATCCTGTCCTCAAGACTTTTGCATTAGCTGTCCTCACTTAGGAATCTCTCTCCCATGCAGTTTTCACAGTGCAGGCTTGTTTCATCTTTAGGGAACCTTCTTTGACCAGCCTGAGGAATTCTAATCCTTCTTCTGAGTCCTTTACTTGAACACTTTGATTTCAGTGTGTTCATATACATGAAATGATGCTGTTATTTAATGACACTACCATGTTGCCTTCTAAACCATACCAGAACAAGAATTGTGTATTTTGCTAGCCATTAAATTTATGGCACCTACACAGTCTATAACACAGTGCAGACTGAATAAATACTGGAAAGTAATGAAAAAAAGGTAGAATAAGAAAGGAAGGAGGTAGTGAGACATGGTGGTGCACACTTGTAATCCTATAGCACCTGAAATCTAATACGGGAAAGATAACTTGAAGACCATCCTGGGCTATATATCAGGATCTTTTCAATAAAACAAAGTGAATGAGGAGAATAGTAATCTAAACCAAGTTCTGTTGCCATGTTGAGTCTTCTTGGTTGTGGGGATATTTTGTTAGCTATTATCCTATGTTTGAGCTGCAATAATACTCAACTTGCTAGTATCTGAAAATGAAAATGTGATCAACACAATGCATCTGCATAATTTATGAATTTTATTAATATCTATAAAAAGGAAACATCAATTTAGAAATTATGTCCAGACTGACAATGTCTAATTAATGTGGTAATCAAAATATTTCAGCCAGGTGTGATAGAATACATCTGTACCCAGCACTTGGGAGACTGAAGCAGGAGGATTATGGATTTGAGGCCAGCTTGCGCTACATAAAAAACAAAACCCAAACAATTAAGCCTTTTTGTCTATTATCTCTATGATCTTTCTATATACATCATGCATGTTCAAAGCATGTGTGTGTCCTTGTGTGGGTGCAGACTTGTGTGCATGTAGGCATTCGTGCATGTGTGTGCGTGTGCGTGTGCGTGTGTGTGTGTGTGTGTGTGTGTGTGTGTGTGTGTGTGTGTGTGTGATTTGGGTCATATAAAATACTCAACAAGAAAAGACCAATAGTCAAGACAATTAAGCTTTGTGGATGTGCTTGTTTATTTCCTCCAGCACCGTGACACAACTGCCGTCCAGTAGTGAGTCCTTGGGCAGAACCATGTGCTCAGATCCAGAGCACATGGATTCTATTTTCATTGAAGACTTTGATTTCTCTTCAAGAAAGTTGAATATAACCTTTGTGTGGGCAGAAGGCAAGAAAGAGAGCCAGGTGGTGGAGGAACATGTGGATGCAAGACTACTAGGAGGACACAAAGAAGTCCTTGTTTGTGATGCAGCTGGAGCAGAAGTGGAGGACCAAAATCACCCTCATTCTTGCCTTTCAATCTTGACCTTGTGAAAGTGGCAATTGCACCAACAGGCCCACAATTAAATTTCTGAAGTTTGAAATGATACTGCTGCTGCAAACATCTGCATTTATATGTGGAGATGCCAAGTTTCATACCTTTGGTTTTATCTGGGCTTGTTCAGTAGAGAACAGATAACAAAAACTGAGGCTTGGTGGCTTTTGTGAGATCAGCACGGCAGAGTTCTACATGTCAGAAACCAGTATGAATCTCCCTGGGTTAAAACCAAGATGGTGGAGGTTGCATTCCTTTTAGAGGTGTTGGAGAGTAGAGTAGGGATCCATTTTCTGACTTTGGGGAATGCTGGTAGAATTTATTTCTTTGCAGTTGTGAGCTGAGGACTAATCCCAGCTCTAGATTACCATTGCATTCTTTGATTCATGGTCTCCTCTCTCCATCTTTAAAGACTATAATATTGGATGCAGTCCCCTTGTATAAAGAAATCTCTTTGGCTATGACTGGAAATATTCATTATCCTTAAGGACTCATGTGAGGAGATCTGGCATAAATGAACAATTCAAAACAATCTTTCTCTTGAGGTCATTCTATTTCATTGTATCTGCAAAGTCCTTTTTACCATGGAAATGATCATATTCCAGGGTCCAGTGGTAGACATCTTGGAGGTCTATTACTGGGACTACCCAGAAAATGATCATTTGATATAGGAAGGATACCTATGAGATTTTTCTTGGAATGGTGAGGAAGCACTTCTGTGAACCAAACTTATAGCCTCACAAATTCTCTGCCATATACTTCTGATACTAAACACTTTATCTAGAGGCATTTCTTGGAGAATTCTATACTTTAGTAAACTCTCAGAGAACACTATCATCAGTCTCCAGTGAGAGTTATAAAGAACATCAATACTATTTTAATCTCCTTTATATCAATCACCAAGTGTAGTTCAAGTTTCTCTTCCTTCTTAAATATGTGTGTTTTCTTTCTTTCTGGCAGATGGGTCTTTTATAGAGGCTTCATATTATCAATGTTCTTTTTTTCAGGGACCGAGGCATCTGAAGAAGAGAAAAGCCTTTTCACTCACCTTCAATTTCATTTTTCTAAACTTTTAGATTTGTATATGGATGGTCCTTGCATCCTGATTTTCCCATAAGGAAGTTTTAAAATAGAAATGTGTTGTGGGGTTTCATTGTATTTCAACTTGTGCTGTGGGTATAGCTACAGATTTGAAAATGCCCAATCAGGACAAATGTCTTGTCTTATATCACCAAGCTCTTGCAAAGTAGATACAAGTTACACTGAAACAATGGGATTTCCATTTGTTCAGCTGTCTGAACAAATATGCTGATAACCTGTTCTGTTTGGGGTTTGATAAAGTCCAGTTGTTTTAACAACAAACATTAATGAAGAAAAAGAATGTATTTTATTAATTAACAGAATTTGAATTTTGATGTCATATATATTTAGATGTCCTGTATATTTCTATATATGCTAAATGCTGTTGTCCTTTACATTTCAGAAAGATTCAATTAATTCTCCCATAAATACATATTCCAGTCTGTGGGCTGCCATTTGGTCTTGTCCACTGTGTCCTTTGCCTTACAGAAGCTTCTCAGTCTGAGGAGGTCCCATTTATTAATTGTCGGTGTCAGTTCTGTGCTCCTGGCGTTATGTTCAGGAAGTGGTCTCCTGTACCAATTTGTTCAAAGGTACCTGCCACTTTCTCTTCTAAGAGCTTCAGTGTGGCTGGATTTATGTTGAGGTCTTTGAACATGCAATAGACATGGGTCTATCTGCAGTCTTCTACACACCCTCATCCAATTGTGCCAGCACCATTTGTTGAAGATGCTTTCCTCCTCCCATTGTTTTTGTCAAAAATCAGGTGTTCGTAGGTGTGTGGGTTAATATCAGGATTTTTGATTCGATTCCATTGGCCTACCTGTCTATTTTTGTGTCAATACCAGGCTGTTTTCAGGACTATAGCTCTGTAGTAGAGCTTAAAGTCAGGGATGGTGATGCCTCCTGAAGTTCTTTTATTGTACAGGGTTGTTTTGGCTATCCTTGGTCTTTTGTTTTTCCGTATAATGTTGATTATTATCCCTTCAAGGTCAGTGAAGAATTGTGCTAGGATTTTAATGGGGATTGCATAGAATCTTGCTTTTGGCAAGATTGCCATTTTTACTATGTTTATCCTACCTATCCAAGAGCATGCGAGATCTTTCCATTTTCTGGTATGGATTTTAGACGTAGAGCAAAGGATCACCAGCCTATAATTCACACTGCCAGAGAAACTAGGATACAAGGAGGATTCTAAGAGATTCATATAAGGTCCCTCACAGAAGAGGGAAGGGACAAGATCTCCTGAGCATATGGGGAGTGAGGTGGGGGGCAATGAGTGAAGAGGGAACTAGGAGAAAGAGAAGGGGAGGAGAGGAAAACAGGTGGGACTAGGAAGATTGAGTCAGGGGAGGAATAGAAGACGAGAGAGAGTGAGTGAGAGAGAGAGAGAGAGAGAGAGAGAGAGAGAGAGAGAGAGAGAGAGAATAAAAGAGAGCCATTATAGGTTTGAAGAGAAAACTGAACCTAGAGAAATGTCCAGAGACCTACAAAACTAACCCCAATTAACAATTTGAGCAACAGTGGAAAGGATACCATAAATATCCTTCCCTGATAATGAGATCAACAACTAACTTATCCACTATCATGGAGCCTTCATCTAGTAGCTGATGGAAACAGAAGCAAACACCCACAACAACTAAACACTGAGCTGAACTGGAATCCAGTTGCAGAGAGGGAGGGCAAGACCAGGCTGCAGAAACACATAGAGACAGCTGACCTGAACAAGGAGGAGCTAATGGGATCCCAGACTGATAGCTGGGAATCCAGCATGAGACTGACTCAGACCCCCTGAACATGGGTCTCAGCTAGAAGGCCTGAGCAATCTAAGGGACCTCGGACAGTGGAACAGGACTTTGCGAACACATCCCCCATGGAGGGATACTCCCTTAACCTAGAGACAGGAGAGAAGGCCTAGTCCCTACTCCAAATGACTTGACAAATTTAGATGACCCCTCCTGGAGGGCATCCCCCTACATGTGGAATGGGGAGGGGTGGGAGGGGAGGCTAATCGGGGGCATGAGAGGGTGGAAGAGAGGGAAAGAGGAAGGGAAGGAGGGAGGAAGGGAGAGGGAACTGGGATCGGTATGTAAAACAAAAATAAAAACTTTAAATTAAAAAAAGAAATATTCCAAATATAATTCTAACTGAAACTGAAAAAGAGACTACAAGAAATACATACAACATGATTATATATTCCACAGGATAATTTTCTATACTGTAAAGAAAATTTAAAGTATAAAGCAGATATATGTATGCCTGTGTAATATGCACATATGAATGATACTGTAGCAAGATGGCAAACTGAACACAATCTGTTACCTCTAATTGTAAGTCTATTAGCATAAAAACACTTTATTTTAAAAGGAATACATTTACAATCAAAGAAAATGTGAAACGAAGCCATCATCAGAAGACCAAAAATACTGAGAAATTCTTAGAAAGAAGACAGAAAATGAGTAGGATGAGACAGATAGTATACATGCACAGAAAATTGCAGCCCCAAGCATGCAACAGAAGAGCTGATCCAGAGAGATTCCACACTGAGAGAGAGCTCTGGGAAGAAGGGCGGGGCTGTGGGCAATGTCAGGTGATTAACGCAGAGCAACTACATGAGACAGAATAGACCCGGTGTCATCATGCTCAGGTCTACTGGGTTGTGAGGGCAGCACCCATGTTTGGTTCTGGTTAAACTCTAAGAAGCACAACTTGGAAGAAGCCTTTTCCTGGAGACACGACCTAGTTCAGGAGCCTGGAAGGTGGGAAAGCTGAACTTCAGAAGACAACAGACCCCGTCCAGACAACCAGATGGCGTAAATAGAAAGAGATCTGCCCAGAAAGGAGGTACTTTGACGGCTTTCACCACCAATGGGTTGAGACTACACTGTCCTGATCTTGAACTACTTGTCTCTCTTTCAATAACTACATTTTCATTTGTTTTTCTTTTCTCTTTTTATTTCCCCCTCCTTTATACTTTCCCTCCCTTTCTTTTCTTCCCTTTGTCCCCTTTTAAAATACGGCTAGTGTTCATCTTAACCCATAAGTCAAAAGCAAACACATGTGGAGGTACACACATGAACGTCTGGTTCTGGAGATGTGTTTGATGACTATAAGAGAGCGTTTTGTGTTCTTTCTTGATTGAACATACTGTGTGATGTTCGGTGGTGGCAATCAGACCTGAGAAAGAAAAACTGGTCTAGAATAATATAGGGAATACACAGCAATGCAAAAGAAGTTCTTTTCTATGTGGCTCTCTCATAAAGCAATGTTACTGTTTAGAAAGTGTGGTGAGCTTGGAGTACAGCTCAGTGTCAGAGGGCTTGCCCAGAGTATATGAGGGTTAGAGTTCCATCCCCAGCTCTGCAGAGACAAATAATAATAATAATAATAATAATAATAATAATAATAATAATAATGCGTTTTATCTAGACAAATCACTTTTACTACAACAGTGGCACTTTTCCTGAGATGGAAACTTTCCTTAATTTCCTCAACTATCTGTCCTACCTCCTCCCTAGACTGTCCATGGTGGAATATGTGAGCACTGGGTGAGGGGCCCCAAGTCTTCTGTTTTTTGTTTTATTTTGGTTTTGTTTTTAATTAATTCTTCTCTCATGTATTTCATCCCAACCACAGTTTCTCCTCCTTCCTTTCTTCCCATTTGCTACCCTCCCCCCACCTTCCATCTCCCCTAGCTCCACTCCTCCTGCTCCTTCTCAGAAAAGGACAGGCTTCCTAGGGATATCAACCGAGATACGGCATAACAAATTATATTAAGACTAGACACATGCCTCATATCAAGGCTGGATGAAGCAGCCCCGGAGGAGGGAAAGGATTACAAAAGTAGGCAAAAGAGTTAAAGTTAGGAGTGTGTTCCCACTGTCTGTAGTCCAACAAGAACACCAAGCTACACAGCCATAATATATATGCAGAAGATCTACATCAGCCCCATACAGGCTCTCTGATGGATGGTTCAGTCTCTGTGAGACCCTATGAGCCCTGGTGAGCTGATTCTGTGGGCCATGCTCTTGTGGTGTCCTTGACTTCTCTGGCTCATAAATCTTTCCTGTCCTTCTGCAGGATCGCCTGAGCTCTGCCTTACGATTAGCTGTGGATCTTTGCATCTGCTTCTATGAGTTACTGGATGATTGTGCTAGGTTCTGTTTTGTAAGAAGAAAGAGTGTAATCATTTCATTGACTTTTTTGTTCCAATTATGTTTGGTTCGATCCTAGGTCCCTGGTTCCTGGCCCTTCAGGCGGTGGAAGGCAAGGGCTCTCTCTCAGGGCACGGGTCTCAAGTTGGACCCGTCATTGGTTGACCACTCCTGCAAGTTGTGCATCACCTTTATCCCAGCACATCTTGCAGGCAGGATGAATTGTAGGACGATTCATTGTGGCTGGGCTGGTGTCCTCCTCTAGGAGCCTTGCCAGTTACAGAAGAGAGCCTGATCAGGCTCTGCATCCCCCATTACTAGGTGTCTTTCCTAGGGTCTCTCCTGTAGATTCCACTGCACTGGGTTTTTGCCTCACCTCCCAAACACCCCCATTTCCAGTCTTCTTTCCAAGTACTCTTTCCCTCCACCCTCCTCACCTGATTCCTCCTGTTCCCTGGTGGATTTTTCCTTTGATGGGTATGAAGTGTCCTTCCTCATCTCTTTTGGTTCATTTTGCTTTGAAGTCTATTTTTCTAGATTTTAGAACAACTAAACCAGCTTTCTTCCTAGATCCTTTTGCTTGGAAAATCTTTTTCCAACCCATTTATGCTGAGGTAATGTCTATCTTTGATGTTGAGATGTGTATTTGTATACAGCAGAAGGATGGATCCTGTTTTTGTGTCCATTCTGTTAGCCTGTGTCTTTTTTATTGAGAAATTGAGTTCATTGATATTGCAAGATATTGATGACCAATGCTTGTCAGTTCCTGTTGTTTTATTATTGGTGGTGGAGGTGGGGGTAGTGGTGGCGGTGATGTGTGTATGTGTGTGTGTCCTTCTTTTGGTTTTGCTGGTGTGAGATTACTTATTTTCTGGGTTTACATGGGTGTAATTAACCTCCTTGGATTGTAGTTTTTCATCTAGTATCTTCTGTAGGACTGAATTTATGGTTAAATCTTGCTTAAAGTTGACTTTGTCATGGAATATCTTATTTTATCCATCTATGGTGATTGAAAGTTTTGCTGAGTATAGTAGTCTGGGTTGGCATCTGTGGTCTCTTAGAGCCTGCAAGACTTCACTCCAGGTCCTTTTACCTTGCAGAGTCTCCATTAAGAAGTCAGGTGTAATTCTAATAGGACTGCCTGTACATGTTACTTGCAGCTTTTAAAATTCTTCCTTTCTTCTATGTGTTTAATATTTTGATTATTATGTGGTGGGGAGGGTTTTTTCCTTGTCCAGTCTAATTGGTATTCTGTAAGCTTCTTGTACTTTTATATAGACATGCTATTCTTAAGGTAGGGAAGTTTTCTTCTGTTATATATCTGTATTCAGCTCCCTCTGATCGACAATAGCTTACAGAATTTCAATGTTTCCATGCTTCCATACCGAGTGTGTGAATGTCTACACTGCTTGCATAAAGGTGGCCATTCAGTAAGGCTGGACCAAAAGATGAACTGAAGGGAAGGACTGGCATGGGAGATGCACCGGATAACACTGCTGAGGGTCCTTCACTTCAAGCCAGAACTCATCCAAATCTGTTGTTGAGCCTTTATTAAGAAAGTAATTGATGCCCATCTCAGTCTCATTCCTGACAACACTGCCATTGTGTCTGATCAATAAGCATGTGAGTGAGTGCTAGGTTGTTATGGAATCAGCACACCACCATGAAAAACAGGAATAAGGTACCACCTAGCTAAAGTGTCAAGTGTGAAGTCTCTTTCAAATATAGGAAAGCACTCTAGATGTAATGGCATTAACAGTTTCCTTGTGTACTGAATATGTTTAACTTCTGTTGACATTTGAATACCAAAATGTTTATTGTTTTAAAATAATAACACTGCTCTGTGAACCCTCTTTCCAGAAATTTAATTTTTATGCCCTAAGATAATGGTTAACAATTTGCCTTTTGTTCAAACTGATATGCCTGGAGGGTGCAAGCATCATCTAATTTATGATAATTTCTGAAAAGATCTTCTGTTTTAATTAATGGGGACTAAAAAAGAGCTGTGGAGTATAGCTAGGGAATTAGAGTGCATGTAGAACTCATGGTCCTGAGTTTAATCACCATTACCATCAAAAAAGTGTGTCAGAGTACTGAAGAGACAAGTGTATGCAACTCATGATCCTTCATTGGATTCTGACTGCAGAAGAGGTAAGAGACATTTTGGGGACAATTTGCAAAACTGCCTCTCTTGAGTTTGGCTTCTTACTCAGAAGTTGTTGGTTGTTTCTTTGCTGGGACCTCCCAGGTAACCATAATCCTTAATTAGAAACTTGATCATCATGTGAAGGTTTATCACAGAGAAAAAAATTAAGCTAAATTATTGCTCACAAGAGAGGAATTTGGGGACTGCAGGATAGTAATAACTGTTGACACTGACAAATTGCTCTAGAAAGGAAGTTTATAAAATCTAATAGCTCATAAAAACCAACATGTTATTCATGGAAACAACCAGGGAGGAGAAAAGTGTCTAACAGATCTTTTGTTTTGTTCTGGCCCACTCAAAGCTACTGAGTAGCCAGATTGAAGGATTCACCTCTGATGACAGATGTGAAAACATTCTTGGAAAGTAATTTGGGAGACAGTGGTGACATGATGTTTTTAGTTTTGTTAAAAATCTGATTAGGAACCACTGTCCCCAACACTCAAGCTATAGTAGTCTGTTAGTATCCATGGGAGACTGGTTCCTGAAATTCCTGTGTGCATCACACTATCAGATGTGAATATCCCATATATAAAATGATTTAGCTTAGAACCTACTGGAATCTTCTCATACACTACAAATCATTTCTATTGGTAAGAAAGCAAAATACAGGGACCAGTAGGAGAAAGAAGGGAACCAGATGGAGGGAGAAGAGGGGGAAAGGTGGAGGAAGCGGATGAAGCAGAACAAGGTACAACAAGTATGAGGATGCTATGATAAAACCTATTACTTTGTGTGCTAACCTAAAGTATTAGCGCACATAGAAAAATTATCTCAGATGATATAATGCATTGATAGATGTTATTTCCTTTCCATTTATTTGTTTGTTTGTTTTAAGATAGGGACTTTCTATGTAACTTACTAGGTAGGCCAGACTGGCCTCAAACTCACAGAGACCCACCCGTCTCTGCCTCTGTCTCCCAAGTGCTGGGTTTAAAGGCATGCACCATCACTCCCAGCTTTAAATGGAAAAATAACCAAAAATCTGCATGTGCTCAGAACACATGAAAATTTCTTTAAATGTATTGCACATTATTTATCTAAGCTTGAACCTATAAATGTAGGCTTGAATCTACAGATGCCCACACATACTGAGGGCTAAATGCATCTCCTCTACACAAATGCAAAGGAATAAGTTCTAGAAAGGAGAATGTGGAATGTAGAACAACAAAGGTCCCTGATCTCACCACATGTTCTAAACTATCACCAGAGCACAATAGTATAAATATCTAAATAGTTTTCATAGCAGGACAGAGAGAAATTAATTCCTGTTACCCCCTTGTTGTTCATTCATCTGTTTGCATTCACAGATTCATTTGTTCAGGGACTCATGAATGCTTTCTAGAAGCAAATTTCTATGTCAGAGAAGGTGAGTGTAAATGTAAATATGAAAGATGACCTCTACTTACAGCCAATGGGCAATTGCTGGATGTTTGAATTCACTAATTCATCAAATGTGTACTCCATACCCACTCTAGATCAGGGAATGTTCAACTAGCTTATAGACTAATTAGGGTTAAACAGTGATAGTAAAATGTTTGTTATACTTAATAATTAGTGCTGACAAGGAAATTATCAAGGTTTTGTGTTGTTACTATGGGTAAGTCATGGAACACCTGTTTCCTGACTAAGTAAAAGGTAACAATACACTATCTCATGAAGAAAGCATACTATTGGATCAACTTCCAAAATCTTTTCTCCTTGACTTAGCTTGACCCATGAGCTTCTAGAGACTGTCCTTCATGCCAGCAGGACAAGTACTTTTGCCCACCGAATCATCTCTTTATTCTCATCAGACACTTATTTTATTTATTCTTTTGTCTTTTAATCTCAATCCTACAGTAGAGACTCCTTTTCTTTCCCTCCATATTACCCTGCAGGGGAAGAAAGAGAACTCAAGGAGTTGCATTCCAACAGAGGCATGCCAAGCCTCCAGGTGGACTAATAGGGACTACCAAAAGCTGCTGCTAAACAAATTGACTCCTTCTCTGTTTTTCCTGAATCTGCGGGTCTACTCTCAGTCATGTCCAAACAGAGCTGTGCATTCATGTTTACTAGAGCAACCACGAGTCTGGAAGCTGGCTAGAAAGCAGAGGGCTTAGGTTTAAATCAATGTGCTTTCTATCATCTGGTTGGATAATTACCTGCAATGCTTTTGAACTTAAAACAAAGTCCTCTTTATTATCTTATTGTGTGTCGCTCTTGAATACAAGTGCTAGTGAATATAAATGCCAATATCCACTGGGGATGGAGTTCAGCCTTTGGAGATTAAAAAAAAAAATCCTTAGATGCTCATGTCCTTCTATTCGTGGCAATATTTGTATAGGACTCACTACACCCTCCCATGTACTTTAAGTCATCTCCAGAGGACTTGAAATAACCAATGCTGGATAAGTGATAGGTAAATAGTTTTTATACTTATTGTGTAGAGGAAAATACCAAAAAAGGAAGTATGCATAGGCTAGGGATGTAGCTCAGTTGGAAGAGTGCTTGCCTAGCATGCATGGGGCCTTGAGTGCAATCCCAAACATCACATAAACCAGGCATGGTAGTACATGCTTTTGGTTTTAGAACTTGGAAGATAAAAGCAAGAGGATTGGAAGTTCAAGACTATCCTTGACTACATGTTGAGTTTGAGGCATCATCAAAAAGAAGAATATGATATGTAAATATTCAGACTTAAGGCAAATATTTTTTGCTAAAGTTCCAGTCTGTGTTGGTTGAATCCAATAATAGAAACTGTTGATACAGTGGGCTCAAGCGTACCAGATGCTGACCTGTGCCTGGGAGCTGCCCTGTGTTTAGGGGTATCTATTATTTGGTACTGAGGATGACACTCAGAGCCTCATGCATGCTAGGTAAGCACTCCACCACCTTGCTATACACCCTAAGCCTACATGTAAACTCTTGTCAGAGTTTAATTGTCATGAAGATGAGAAGGGTCCTTGAGTAAGAGATACTCTGCAGGTGCCTCCTGGACAGCCTTGACTGCAAGCAAGAGGTGCCCTAGATATCTCTACTTAGCAGAATTTCTGTGGTGGTGCATGTGCAGGTAATTACATATTAACAGATTTCCGTGAGATTTTACCTGTAGAATATTTCAAAATACAGCATGCACCATGCATGTCAAGACCAGGAGCAGTATATAGCATGTCCCAAAATTCCTTGGCTGTAGGAACTTTCTTTGTATATGAATGAATGCTAACAGAATTTCTCCAGGTTACTTACTTTTTCTTCCCTGTGGATGCAGTCAGGGAACTCATAGAAGAAAGTTGTAATGCCACTCATCTATTTGGATGTCACTCTCTTCATGCATTTTCTCTCCCCAGATCTTCAGTAATGTCCTTTCAAGTGTTCATTGTATATGCTGCTTTATAGTGGATTAGGGGATGGGTTAGATTCTACACAGCTACATTTTAACATCAGCACTGACTCTGGGAGAAAATCATCTCTGGAGTCTTCCAAAGTAGATTTTTAAGTCCTCTATTTGACCTTTGTGTTTTGTAGGACTGGTCAGAACCCAGGACACACCTTTGGTGTTTGAACAGTTCAAAACAAGCACTCCTACCTCCTGCAAAAAACAAAACAAAACAAAACAAAAAAGATTGAAGGAGGGGGGCACCAGTTTCTTTTACCTTGTTGTGACCCAATTCCCAACAGAACCACCTTAAAGTAGAAAAGGCATGTTTCACCTCATGGTTTTAGAGAGATTTTCCTCCATTATGATGGGGAAGTCATAGAGGCAGGGGCTGTGGAAAAGACTCTTCTGCGATAGAAGTCAGTTTAATCTTCAAAAGTCTAAACCTAGTACCTTCTACCAGCCAGGCTCTACCACTCTCAAAAAGCACCACATATTGAGGACTTGGTGTTGAAAAATAGGAGCCTGGAGGGGACACTTTAGGATCAAACTGTAACAGGTGAATCCAGGGCTGAGAAGAGGCCTACAGTATTGCAGCATTGCCCTCCGAGGCCAGCCTGGTAGTGGCACAAACAGTACCCAGGGATCCTCAGTAGTGTGGCAATCTTGTGAAATAAAAATGTAAAGAATAAGAGAAGAGATGGGCCATCCTCACAGGAATATTCCCCCTCCATTGCCAACTCTGGAGGGACAGGGTTTGGTTTTAGTCAGAAAAGTGGCATTTTTGCTGCTCATGAACAGAGTAGCAACCATTGTTATAAAATTTATTCAAAAAAATGACTGTAAGAGTTCTTTTCTAAACTGGTAGGCTTTCCCATGAAGTGAATATTAATGTATAAGTGATACCGTCTCCATGACGTTTTACTTAATTATTTTAAAACCATTTTTAGCAGGCAACAGCTGCAGGTGGGGGGGGGGCTGGTGTAGACAGAGTTTTGTCTCATCTCAGCACCCGTTTGGCAGTTAGGATATACCAGAGTGTCTCTATTAAGTTTAAAACATGCAAGGCCTTACGTGATCACAGGTGTCTGGGCTACTTTTCTGGTTGCTGGGATAAGATATTCTAATGAAAGCAACATAAGGGATGAAGAAGTGTATAGTCTTACAGCACCACTGTTTGCAGTGGGGTGTCGACTTCTAGGGTGTTGACTGTGGTTAGGAGATACTCAGCAGAGCCCTGTGGTCAGCAGACACTCCACTCCTTTGTCTCCAACACTGAGCTCACTCAGCCTCACCATCTCCTGTCAATGGCTGATTATGTAGGTCAAGAGCAGCCACATTGGCTCCTCTGGATGGCACCCAGCACTTACTACTTGTTTTGACTCAGGTCTTTCATTATGTTTGGTTTTGTTTTCCATTATTTCAATTGCTTGGGGCCAAACACAGCTTAAAAAACACAAAATGAAATATTCCAGAAATAACTCATGAATTTTAAAGTGCATTCTATTTAGAGAGACTTGGTGAATGCTCTCTTTATCCCTACCTGGAACATGATTCATCCCTTTCTCCAGTGTATGTTCACTGCACATGATACTAGTCCACTAGCCACTCATTAGCTATTCTAATGATCAGTGCTTATGCCCTAGTATCAACCCCTTGTGCTTATGTAACACTCTTTTGCTTAATAATGGCCCCAAAGTACAGGAGCGGTGATGCTGGCAATTAGGGTACACCACAAAAATCAGCGTCTCCTTTAAGTGGAAACTGCTGGATCTGACCTTATCACAGGTGTCTCTCTCTCTCTCTCTCTCTCTCTCTCTCTCTCTCTCTCTCTCTCTCTCTCTCTCTTTCATGTCATTGTGGTAAAATATCCTGACAAGAGCAAGGGATAGGGAGTTTATGTTTGCTCATAGTTTGAGAGTACAGTCTATCACAACTGGAAAGTTCTGGCAGCAGGAGTTTGGGAGAGCTGGTCACTTTGCAGCCACAGCCAGGAAGTAGGGAACAATGAACAATTCCTCATTTTGAAACAATTCAGGACCCAAGCCTAGGAAATGATGCCCCCTTTAGGGTAGGTCTCTACAATTCAATTAGTCTAATCAAGAGCACACACACAAGTGGGCCCATAGGTTAGCCTAAACTAAGTAACTCTTCACAGCTGTACCTGAAGGAATATTTCAGATCCTGTAAAATTTATAATCAATACTAACCATTGCAATAGACATGAGGGAAGATCCTATGTATTGATTGGGTGCTGTCTGGAGTTTCAGCATCTATTGAGGTTCTTGAAACATACTCCCATGGATAAAAATGCATATTGGTATATTGAGATCTGCTCATTATTAGTTCAAGAGACATCCAGATGTGAGATGACTGACGGAGAAAAAAAATCAGGATTTGAGCTTCAGAAGAAAAAAACTCAGAGAAAAGGATCAGAGGAGAGGCCCAGGGACTGCTCAGGGGCTTTAGGAAACAGCTACACAGAATGTGTCTGTTCATCCAAGAGATGGGCACAGCTCCACCCAAGTGTAGGAGAGGATGCAACAATATTAAGTAGTGATTTTATGAACATTCAAGTGGTCAGAACTATGAACAGAACAAATAAAGCAGTGTCCATCTTCAGGGGAGTGGTTACCAGTCATGATGTCTCTCAATTTCCAGTGGATGAGCTACAGAAGCTAACTCTGATGGGGAACACTGATGGTGGAAAAAAACATTACAAGAAGGAGCTTCCATGCAAAGATTTTAGACAGAAGGCACAGGAAATCCTATATGCAATGGTGGTTAGGCTTGAGCCATCTGAGGCAGAGAAAGTGTTTGAAGGAAGGAAGATGAGAGATAAAGCAAGTAGACAACAATGCAAACATTTCAGAAATTACAAGGAATATCATCTGAGAGAGAGATGGCTCATTCACAATGGTCATGCAAGATATTGGTGGAGATGTTTACAGTAGCTCTGTACTTGTGAAGAAAGAAACACATTTTCTAAAACAAGATCTTCATTTTGAGAAAAGCTATTGTATACTTTAATTATTTCCTTTATCTGTAACCATATCTTGGTACCCAGTCATCAGAACAATAGGCCATTTCCCTTTTTATTCTGAGTAGGCCATTTTTTTTCTTCATTGGCCATGAACTAGGCAAAATGTTGTTCAGGCAAACCAGATTGTCTTATTATGCAAGTCTATAAGTGGATTATTATTAAATAATCAACATTGTTTCATAAATTATATGGAAGTCAACTTCTTACCATACATATATCCACAGCTGTATAATTCTTTGTTTTCACAGTAGTATTCTGTGTTTCAGACTTCCCTTCCAGGAGAGAGAAGTGGGTCTTCATTGGCTAGACTTGTGTAGTGCAACTCATAATTTCCACTAAATTCAGGAACAAAACAAGGATGTCCACTCTCTCCATATTAAAGAAAATAATAATTGAAGCCTTTCCTAGATTAGTAAGATATCTGAAAGACATCAAGGAGCTGCAAATAGAAGTCAAAGTATCCTTATTTGAATACAATTTGATTTTATATATAGTAGATCATAAAGATTCTACCACAAAACCTATACAGATGATAAATACTTGCAGCAAAGGAGCAGCATACAAAATTAACGCACAAAAATCAGTAGCCTCCCTAGATACAAGTAGCAAATATATGGAGAAACAAGAAAGAAAAACATTATCTTCACAGTAGCCTCAAAAATTGTCTTGGAATAACTTTATCCAACCAAATGAAAGAATTGACCCAACTATTTCCCCTCCCTATCAACACCCTAAACAAGTAAACTAGAACCATCAACTTTAGCTTTGGAATGACAAGAAAGAGCAGCCCAAATATATTGTTCTGTAGGACTTTTGCCATTGCCCTGACACATGTGCACACTCTATGATCTTCCCAGCACTGGCTATTAACCTGCCTGTATGCTTGGGATGGGGGAGGGGGTTACTTCTAAACTTAAAAGTCCATTCAGAGCCTCACGAAAAAAATGTCTGAGATAATTCAACTAATGTGGCCTTTCAAGAATGTATGAGTTGACCCTACAGTAGATTCAATGGTTGGAAAGGCTGGGTTCAAAGGTTTTCCTGTAGCTCAGGGGTTGAGTTTCTATATGACTCTGTATGTCATGCTTTTTGTTTTTCAATCATTTGTTCTTTTTAACACACACTGCATTTTCCATGGTCATTAATTTTTTTCTTATTTTATTTTATATTTTTCTTATTTTACATATTGACCCCAGTTCCCTCTCCCTCCCATCCTCCCATCTCCCCCTTTCCCCGCCCCCCCCCCCCGCATTCCCAGTCCACTTGCCAGGGAGGGTGAGGCCTTCCAGAAGTGATCATCAAAATCTGTCAAGTCATTTGGGGTAGGACCTAAGCTCTTCCTCGTGTTACTAGGTTAAGGGAGTATCCCTCCATGGGGAATGGGCTCCCGAAGACTTTTCATGCACCAGAGATAAATCCTGGTTCCACTGCCAGAAGTCCCTATAGACTGCCCAGGCCTTCTGAGGCCCATGTTCAGGGGGTCTGTATCGGTCCTATGTTGTTTTCCCAGCTATCAGTCTGGGGTCCATGAGCTCCTCCTTGTTCAGGTCAGCTGTCTCTGTGGGTTTCTCCAGCCTGGCCTTGACCCCTGCAACTGGATTCCAGGAGTTCAGCTCAGTGTTTAGCTGTGGGTATCTGCTTCAGCTTCCATCAGCTACTGGATGAAGGCTCTAGGATGGCATATAAGGTAATCATCAATCTCATTATAAAGGAAGGGAATTTAAGGTAGCCACTCCACTATTGCTTAGATTGTTACTTGGGGTCATCCTTTTAGGTCTCTGGACATTTCCCTAGTACCAGATTTCTCTTTAAACCTATAATGGTTTCCTTTGTTATGGTACCTCTTTTCTTGCTCTCCTGTATTCCTCTCCTGATGCAATCTTTCTGCTCCCTCATGTTCTTCCCTTCTCTTTCTCCTAACTGCCTGTCCACTCACTGCCCCCTCCCCCGCTCCCAGTATGCTCAGGAGTTCTTCACAGCACAGGTGCCTCATGTGATCAGAGGTTCCCATGTTTCCTGTAAGGTGTCAAAAGAGTAGGAAGCATAATAGTAGAGAGGATACACATTCTTTAGACCCCTGTTAGTTTGTTAGGATCCTGATTCTGTCACTCACCATCTGTGTGATTTGATTTCTTTACTTCTGGGGTGGTTCACCTTAAAATACACCACAGTGAGACCCACTCCGTGGAAGGGCTGGGGAAGGCACATGAGTTTACGATTGAAAAGGAGATTGCTCTGCTCCATTCTCCCAGGGCATTATTTCTTATTAGGAATCATCTTCAAGTTTTTACTGAATAGGGCTTTGCTATGGAGGCTTTTTTTTTTTAATTAGATGTGCCCAATGGTGAGACCCACAGCTTTTGGTGAGCTGTGGGAGAGATGTTAGAGCTGAACATGATAACATCTGATTTTCTCCAGTCAATAAAAGGATCATATGTGTTGGCTATTTTATTTCTTCATCAAAGACCTGTCATATACATGCTTATATATTTACATTATCTCTGTTATTGTTCTACATGGTGAGTTGTCTCTATTAGCTCCCGGAGTCTCACTTTCCCTGCGCAGATCTTTTCTTTATTGGCAAAGAAGGAAGTGTGCAAACTACATTTCCCAGACTCCTTTGTCTAGTTCTTCCTGACAGTTTTGGCCAATGGGAGGCCTAACAGGCCATTAGAAGGGGAGAATAGCTTTCTCCCTCTGACTCCTGGGGTGCCTCCAGCTCTGCAGCAGCTGCAGCAGCTCAGTGTGACAATTGCTAAAGGGTGAGAGAAGTGTCATTTTCTTCATTTGCTCTCACACCAATGTCTTGCTATGGTTTCCTAATTAGGGTAACATTGCTTTCTTTTTTTATCTTCTTTAACTCATCATTTGTATAGATTTACCTGATATTTAGTGGGGGTTTTTTCCCTGTATTTATTTTTAGCAATACATTCCCAAAAGACTTCATGGTTGGCAGAAATCATTCTTTAATAAATTTAGATGCTCAAGGTATTCTTACAGACAAATGAACAAACATCAAATAATAAAATGAAGGAATATTCCAGGTGCAGTTTATTAATCTATTGATGAGTAGTTTGTCTCATACATCATTCTCAAACTGTTTTAAACAAAAAAAAAATCATTTATTATTTATCAGTGTTTCTCTGGGTAAAGAATTTGAAAGCAGCTTGACCCGGTAGCTTGGTGCAGGAATCATGAAGCTGTAATCAGAGGTGAACTGAGTTTGTAGGCATCTGAAATTCTGATAGGGGATAGAGGATCTTGCCTTTCAAGCTACTCATGTGTCTGGCAAGACAGCACTGACTGCTGGCAGAAGGCATCAGTTTCTTTCTCTATGGATTTCTTCCAAGAGTTTAAATGTCCTTGTGGTAAAGCAGTTGGCTTACCCCTAAGGAAAGCAATACAAGAGATTGAGAAAGAAGCTGCAATATCTTTTGTGACCTTGTCCTGGAAGCCACTCAGTTTAACTTCAGTTGTATTCTACTGTATTGGTCACCTAGGGTTGGCCCTGATGCATTAATGAAAAATTACTACTTTGGGTGAAGGAGATAATGTCAGCTCAAGGAGGGTTGGGGAATTCAATATGGCTACAGGGGATACAGAAACCTATGTGTGGAACAGAGCCTGCTGAGATGTGAAAGGACCAGATCTTGTCGAGTCTTGAGCATTTTGCAGGGAGTTGGAGGCTGTAGTTTTTTTTTTTTTTTTTTTTTTTTTCAATTCTATGGGGACCCATCACCCAGATCTCAGATAAATACATGAAGACTTATTCTTACTTACAAATTCCCAGCGTTAGTTTGGTTTGTTTATAGCCAGCTTTTCTAACTTAAATTATCCCATTTTTAATGTTTTGCCTCTGGGCTTTTTACCTTTCTTTATTATACACATCTTTCTTTCTTGCTTTGTGGATGACTATGTGGCTGGGTGGCTGGCCCCTGGTCTCCTTCTGTCCTCCTCCTCCATTTCTCACTCTTTGCTCTTCTCTCTCTTCCCTAGGTTTCTCCTCCTACTTATTCACTCTGCCTGCCAGCCCTGCCTATTTCTCTCTCCTGCATAGCTATTGGACAGTCAGCTTTTTATTAGACCAATCAGAAGTTTTAGGCAGGCAAAGCAACACAGCTTGACAGAGTTAAACAAATGCAACATAAAAGAGTACAACACAACTTTGCATCATTAAACAAATATTCCCACCGCATAAAAAATGTAACACTAATATTCTACAACAGGAAGGACTCAACAATAATTTAGCCAAGGGAAGAGAGAGAATATGTTTGAGGAGAGAGAGAGACAGCATCATCATCCCCATTCAAAAGGAGGAGATTAATCTAAATCTAAGAGATACTAAGTACAAATGAGTATCTCTGGTTGAAGAAATCATTACTATTTAAATTTTTCCCTTTTAGATCATCTACAGTTTCTAATCTCTCTCTCTCCCTCTCTCTCTCTCTCTCTCTCTCTCTCTCTGTGTGTGTGTGTGTGTGAATTCTTGATAAAAAATTTAAAATAGTATAACATTGTTTTTAAAGGGTTATACACAAATGAGGTAGAGGAGAAAAGGCTAATAGCAGTGTCTATAGGGCTTGGCTCTGGAAGCAGGAGGTGATTAACAGAGAAGTGCTATTATTTGACTGTGGATTGTAGCCTTCAAAACTCAAGTTACATAGTTTCCTTTTATGAAATAGTAGGATGTGGGACCTTTGAAAGATGTTTAGGTTACTGTGCAACCTTGGGACTCTGCCAGCAAGAAGACCATTGCCAAATACAGTTTTGACCCTGGACCAGAACAATGGAAAAAATAAACATTTCTCTATAATTTATTAGCAACAGAAATGGACTCAGGCAATATGGAAGAAGATGTTACTGATACACTCTTCGTGCATGCATATTTATGTATTTTTTATGTTTTAACAAAGTTATCAATATCTAAATCCTAAGTTACTTAAAGTCAAGAAATTCCCTTCCCTTTCCAATATTCCCCAATACATAGTGTTATGCCTGGCACAGATATTTAGAGTAAATCATCTTCCCTAATATCTCACACAGATGTAATCATACATGCTAATATTTTTATTGACCTACATATGGACACACACACATACACACACACACACACACACACACACACACATCACTTCTTCTAAGACTTGTGTCCATGTTAAGTTTGTGCTCTACTACCCATCTGTATCTCTGGACCTGATTCTTCCTATATTAATTGCTATATGCCTTCTTTGGCTACTGCTTTTGGGGTATGATAGGGAATAGGGAAATGGGTGAACACACAAGATGAACAATATCATGCTTTGGATCCTACATTATCCTAAAGTATTTGTCTTCAACTTGTGGCACTATCAAAAAATGATGTGTCCATTAGCAGGTGAAGCATGACTAGAGAATGGGACCATGCCATGGAAATGAGACCTAATCCTCTCTCTCCTTTGTTTCCCTTGTCCATGATGTACCATGCCATGTTCCCCTGCTATGATGCACTTAGCCATTACAGCCCAGAATGATGGGGAAAGTGGCTGTAGGCTAAAACTTCTGTGATAGGGAGCCAAAGTAAACCTTCTCTCCTTTTCACTTGTTTTTCTCAGGTGGTTGTCATGTGACCGAAAGAAGAGCAGTGTAGACAGGGAGGCAGGAACAAATAGAGGATGAAACTCAAAACAGGGCTCAAAGTCTACCAGATGGGAGGCAAGGTTCAAAAGCCAAACAGAGGTTTCCAGGTCGAAGAGAACACTGTACATCTGCATGTGTATGCACATATGAGCCTGTGTGATTCTGTGTGTCCTGGGAAATGTCAATCAAATAATACATGATTGTAGTATCTTTGTGAGTCTATAAGTCTATACATATACATCTTAGACTTGAACTTATAGACTGATCTGAAAATAAATATTTTGTCTAAAAAAATGAGTCTTTTTGTGCTCTGTAAAAGTGCCCAAGGGTTTTTAAGAAGTAGAACAAGATGGAATTCCATACAGAGAAAGTGAGGTGGTGAGCCCCCAATTCTGTTCAGAAGATTGGAAAATAACATAATATGCCAAAAGCTCCTCCAAGACTGGGGTGTGAAGGGTGGGCTGGCCGCTTGACACAGAAGTGCCTATCAGCTCACTAGGTGGTTATAAACTTTGAGGAGACCTGGCTGGTACCCAGCTCCAAGTCTTCACCCTTCATACTGGCTGACAGATCAGCCACTATTGTACACTTGAAAGGGGCCTACATAGAAGACTTTGTGTTTGGATAAAGCTACATGACCATTTGGCTTGAGATTTCTTTCTGTACCTAAGGAAGATCACAACTCAGTGTGCATCGGGTGACAGCCAGATGAGCTGACCAAAGGACCATGAGCCATTTTTTCAGTCACTTACCTAAGCTTGCTGAGCCCTCAAGGACACAGAGAAACATAGCAAGCTGGGACTGAGGAATCAGTACAAATCCTCAGTGACTCTGGAGTTAATGGCCCATGTCTGCCATCTTTTCCTAGAGTCCTGTAGGATCAGTAACTGTACGTTTCTCTTTGTCCCATCTACTGTGTTAGGACTATTTTAACAGCTTTCTCTTGGTATAGAGGATAGTAACAACTAGAGGCCTGTCTAAGTTTTTATGTGTTGTTTGTTCGTTTTTTCATAGTTCTTCCTTTTTAGGATGCTGTTTGCAAGTGATTCACTCCAGATGTTCTATTAGAGCTGGAAGCCACATCCTCAAGTCTTCTGGGTAAAGCAGAGTCGGAAATGCTAACTCCTTGCAAATCAGTCCAGCATAGGATTTTTGTTCAGATGACGAAGTATGATGAAGTAGCTCCCATGAACTATCAAGAGGAAAAGAACCCCATGGCAAATTTCATGAATGCATGGAACCAAATGATGAAATTTTCTTGTCTGGGCAGGCCCATGAGGATTATAGAGCCAAAGAACCTCCTAGCATGTTCATTGAATTACCAACTGGAAAAGAGATGAACAGGAGACTTTTGTAACTTGAAGGGGTAGGAAAGGGATGAACACATGGAAGTCTTTGTGCTGAGACACTAATGAGCAGTAGCATAACCATGTGTTTATTGTCCTATAGAAACACATTCTCTGATATCCTCTTTGATGCATAGACTGCCACCTGAAATGCTACAGACCGAAGTGGCCACCTCCTCCAAACAGACATGGATGAAGGGAAGCCCTGAGAAAAATCTCTAGCATACTTACATCCTGAAGGGCATGTTTTTGTTTGTTTGTTTTTAAGTAAAAAGTACCTTCTCAACTAAATCAGTATAATGCAGTTTCTTACTGGAACAGTATTCTCTTCGCAGCTATAACTAAATACACAAACATGGTAAATTAATACCTTATTATCTGACACTGAGTTCTGTAGATTGGATTTCTGACATGGAATTTATTGGTCTGAAATCACTAGGACACGTTTCTTCTGAAAGCTCTGGGGAAAATGTCTTTTTTTTTTTTTTTTTTTTTTTTTTTTTTTCTTCTCTAGGAGACATTTCAACTTCATTGGAACAGATTCTTTCCTTCAACTTCAAAGTGGATTGTGTTCTCCCATCCATAACTCTGCCCTATTCTGCCTTTTTCTTGGGAATCAAGAACCCTGTGATTACACTTATCCCCAGGACAATCCACAACAATTTCCACTTCTTACAGTCCCACTGGCAGTTAGAATCTCATCTGCAACCCTTAATTCCGTGCTTTCAACAACTACAAAACTCACTAGTTCCAGAGATTAATTGGGAAATGAATAGACATCTTTGTCAGGTCATTTATTCTGCCTACCAAGGGAATTAAATTTCTTTGTTGTTGTTGTTAACTCTTTTGATTCAGCATAGTAACACACCAAGCAAAGTGAAGTGATACCATAAAATGGACTCTTAAGCTAGATTAGGGCTTTAAATTTCAGCTCTCTCTCTCTTTCTGTCTCTGTCTCTCTCTCTCCTTGCTGAGCTTGGAATAATTATTAGCCTCTCTCTAAACCTCAGTTTCTCATCTGCAAAATGGGGACAATGTAATTCATTTACTGAGCTTACCAAGGAAATGCAATCTTTTAGCATAATACCTAATGTGTAGAAAGTACTCCGTGAAAGTTACATTTTATTGGTTTTCTTTTTTTGTTTGTTTGTTTTTGTTTTTTTTTTTTTAAAAGTTAGGCTAGAGTAAATGGAGGAAGGATAGAGGAGGGCAGAGTAGGATTGAGGTTTTTGTTTTGTTTTGTTTTTTTGTACAGTGAACTCCCCCAAAGATTGTTCAGTCCTCCTGGGTATTCACTGTGGTTTGAATCCTGCCTGCAGGTGCCTCTAGGACCCACTGGGCAGTTGGGTCAAAGAAAAATGCAGCCTTCATCTTCCTTGTCTGTGCCCCTTGTCCACGGGCTTTTCCTGTGCTGCCTCCTTTGCTTGCCACCCACTGCAGCCAGGCCATAGAACCATAGCCTCAGCTAGGATGGGGAGCTGGCATCCCGCAGGGTGAGTGCCAGGTAACAATAGAAGGTGTGGTGGGGATCCTCAGTTGGGCCTTCTAATCACTTACCAAACCCCCAGGGGTCCTAGACTCCCTGTGCCTGTTGGTTAAATTAGGGGTGGGGAGTCATGACTAATTACTCCCAGGTTTGAATAAAATAATTTTGATTATTTGCCACAATCTAGGGCAGGAATCCAAAGTCTAGCTGGAGCTTCTCAGTCCTTGGAAAAATATGTTCTGGTCCTCAGGGTCCAAAAGCGATGCATAAGGTCCCTGTGAAGTAGCAGGGAAGGCAGCCTTCCTGAAAGCTGTAAGGCACTGTTAACACCCAAGGTTGACAAGGATGCAGAAAAACTGGTAGCCTGGATCCTCCAGATGATTAATTGGCATCTTTTCATAGGAAAACCCATAGACATTTGTGCCCAGCAATTCAGTCTGAAGAGGCAGTGGGGGTGGAGAGTAGGGGGAGAACAGGACTCTACACTATTAAAGAAATAAAAATCTAGTACAGAATGTCATTTGAATAGTAACATTTGTGACAGTAACAGCTATAAAGCATCATAGACAAAACAAACAGAAACCAAAACCTCATATGTGCATCAATATAGGTTAAAGTAATAAAACAAAAGTAAACTAGAACATGATTCGGTGGAATAGTAGGCTACTGGTTAAAGGAAGGAGCTATGTGTGTGGATGTTCATCTAAAGATTTGGTTGAAATGAAAAGCACATCCCTCAGAAAAAGCCTAAACCCACCCTCCATTTATGTCCCCTTGAATTACTTTGTTGCCTACAAGGATAATTTGTTTTTACATTTTTTACTGTTGGAAGAGGAATTTTCTGTACATGGCAGGAACTATGCAGCTGTTCACTTGGTTTGGGACAGTAAGGGTCTGGGCAGAGCCAGGTGGGGTGGTGTGGTCTCTGGGAAATCACCCATAAGTTGACAGCTTTATTCCAAGGAGCTTGTCCAGGGTATCCTTTTGTTTTGTTTGTTTTTGTTTTTCCTAGACAGAGTTTCTCTGTATAGCTTTAGAGCCTATCCTAGAACTCCCTTTCTAGACCAGGCAGGTCTCAAACTCAGAGATCCACCTTCACCTGCCTCTGCCTCTAGAGTGTTAGGATTAAAGATTTGGATACATACCACTGCCTACCTTAAAATTGTAGGACTATGGAGAGAGAGAGAGAAAAAAAACTCTCCAACATTTTAAAATGCAGAATGGGGTTGCCCGTGGGAGTTACTTTGATGAATCCTAGGAGTCCCAGCAGATAAAGCTTAAACCAAACAGGAAGGAGTTCGAATAAGAACTAGCTCTATGGGCCGGTTACAATCCTGTGACACAAAGTGTGACTGTGCCCAGCTGACATTCAGAAGACTAGGAAGCAGCTACCAGGGGCTCAGCAACTGTGCCTAATGTTGTCACAACTGGGAACAGGTGCTTCTGGAGTTGCTGGAGTCCAAGTTCCTGAAAGTCAAGCTAAAGGTGACTTTCCTTTAGGGCACAAATGTGACTGGAACACCCCACCCAGATGAAGGGCAAAGAGCCTTCTCTGTGTGGGGAAAGGGCACTGAGAAACTGCACACACACACACACACACACACACACACACACACACACACACACACACACCAGGAAATGGGAAGACATTTTTGCCTGCTTTCCAGGAGGGAACACACACACACACACACACACACACACACACACACACACACACACACACACACACACACACACCAGGAAATGGCTGGGAAGACAAGACGTTTTTTGCCTGCTTTCCAGGAGCCCAGGGTCCGAGACTGCAGGTTCAGATTGTGGGTGCTGGGGATGGGTACTTCAGAGCAAAGTTGCACTGGGCACCTACACCACAGCCATCTGAAGTAAAAACAAAACAAACAAACAAAAAAAAAAAAAAAACCAAGAAAAATCTTTTTAATCCGCAGTGAAAAGCTTTTTGGATCCACAGGAAGAAAGTCTGTGCAGTGGTCACTTGTAACATTCACTTCACCTGGAGTCCTAAGTGAAGGCAAAGGGTTTCTCTTTGGCCTCCTTTCCTCCTCCGAGGCAAGCTTATCTTCCTTGCTCTATTTCCATCAGCCTCTTTCCTTACTTTACATACAAATCGCTCCCTTCTCTCCTCTCCATTACCTTCACTTTCTGGACATCTTCCCTGCGTTTCCACAGGTTTCCAGTTCCCTGGCCTGTGTCTTTCTCTGGCCGGTTCCCTCCCCTTTCGTTCTCCCTACTGAGGCAGGGGTTCCCGAAATGGCCTTTCTCACATTTTCACTCGGATTGTGAACTAGCATATGTCTTGAATCTACTTTGCCTAGGATGTAGTGAAGAGGGTCTTCTTCAAGTGCTGGACCAGTGTACCGCGGGGAGAGCTTAAGAGGAAGCTCGCAGGTCAGGTCTGGAGCAGGTAGATGTGCTGAACTTGGTGACCACTCCGCCCACTTCACCACAGCGGTTGGACAGGGACACCACCTCCCAGAACTGGCAACAGGGACTTCCGGATTGCTGCTTTAAAAACAGTGACACCAACCAACATATGGGGATGCCATCGTGATTAAACAGCACACGATAGCTGGAGACGGTGCGATAATAATCTAAACAACCACAAACAAACAAACATACAAACAAACGTTCGCTGAGCAGCCAGGTCCAGAGGCGAGTTTCGAAGACTCGCCTTCAGGTCCTGGAGAGATGAGCACCTGAGTGTGGTCCCCTGACAGGGTAAGATAGCTTCAAATAGTAAGCCCATGTTTCCTGTCTTCCCAGGGACAGCTTGGAGAAGGAGCTCCAGAGGGATTAGTGTTGGGAAGCCTTCCTTCTAGAACAGTTTCACCTGGGGAGCAGTTGGAACTTCACTCAAACCTAGGGGTTCCTAGAAAGGAACTCTGTTGGGTGAACAAATCGGCCCTCCCCCTGATCCCTTCTGTCTCCTCCCACAGCCTCGCCTACTTAGGTCATCTTGGAGGAGGATCTGGAGGAAAGCTCGCTTAGGCGGGCAGCGGGAGGAGCGACTGCAGTCTGCCTGTCCGTTTTTCCCCCTAAGCCCGCAGAGAACACGAAGCGGGCTTCATTTCCACAAGCTAGGAGCTCAGAGCTGGGCAATAGATCGTCCCCAATTCGCAAAGGAAAAAGATCTTGAACAGCAAACTATTATGATTAAAAAACAGGACCGGAGGAACCCCTCTTTTTTTTCTCCTTTTTCCCTTACCCCACTAAATAGATTGGTATTTGCGACAGGCGTAGATGTTTTCATTTAAATTCTAGCGGTTGTGCTTGGGTTGATTATCTGTATACTTAGACTTTTTGAAAATTCCATCGAAATGAAATTATGAACAGATTCCAACTGTTTTCCAAAATAATGAGCGATCCTTTGCAGGTGAGCACCCCTGACCAGACAGTAGGATCTCCTTTGGTTTGGGCTGAGATCCAGATCTAGGGAGGAGGAGGGGTTGGGGGCGGGGAGCCTGTGGAACTGTTTCCCAGAGTGGCTCCGCGAGGCGCGTGCGTGAACCAAAGCCCATAATGTATTCTGCCATTAAGAATCCGTGCAGCTTCCAGCGCTCGGGGCGCAAGGACTCATGTGTTGCTGGAATTCAATCCGTGGGGGGAATGCAGATTGGGCTGCGACCCACTGGGTTTGATTTATGAACTGTTACACTAGCGATTGTTTACACATTGCATTTCAGAGCTTTGGCACACCCTCCCTGAGGCGGGCAGTGGGCTGCTGGGTGTGGGAGCCTGCTTCAGCACCGGGATCAGCCTTCATCCTTCTTCCTCCCCTCCACGTACCCTAGGGAGCACCCACGAACTCCCTCCCACCCCTACATGCAGTGAAATCAGATTTTGATTTCAATGAACCCAGAAGCCTATGTGTAGTTCTCCTTCTCCTAACCTACACCATGTATGCGGACCTTGTTTCCAGTCTCCACTGCGGCTGTTTACAATCTGTAAAGCCATGAGGAGCCTATAAATAGGAGGGGTGGAAGCAGATGGACTGGCAGATCAATAGGGCCCCGTCTCCTCGCCATTTCAGCTGAGCCGTCTTATTAATTATGAAAGGATTCGCCTGAACCCCGCCTGGGAATGCAGCCTCTCTGCCCCTCTGCAGAGCCCTTAATGGCGGTTCCTTTGCAAGCTGCCTCTAGCCACCGCAGAGGAAGAGGCCTGCAGCCAAAAGGGCCCGGCCTGCAGGAGCCTAGGTTAGGGCTCAGGCCCACCTGGGGCCTGGGCAGCAGGCTAACCATGGATGGGCATTGTGTCTGCTTGTGAAAGCCTACAGTGCACACTTAGTAAAGGCCTCTGGTCTCTGGTTAATTTGAAAGCGACTTCCTTTTCATGTTTCAAATATAAGCCGAATCTAGGAGACATAGCCAAGTGTCCAACTGATGAAGGTCCCCATAAAGACAGCAGATCATGCAGTCATTTGGTGAACAGGTGAATTTATCGCCTGGCAGACCTGTGTTCCTCTAGGTATTCTGGGAACTCGGCGAAGGAAAAAAAAGACACCCCCCATTTCAAACAATAACTTTTATTTTATACTTCTCTATACTTTGTAGCAAATTTTTGCTGAATTTAATTTATAATAAACTTTTTAAATTACATCTCTCTCTTTTTTTTAAAATCAAGGCTCTTTTATGTCAAAATCTTTTTAACTATATTTTAGATTTAACATTGATTACCCCCTTGTGATCTATACCGTTGGATATTCAGGTATTACTGTGTGTGTAACAGCTAAAACAAGAGAGAGGAGGGAAAACAAAGGCAGCGGACCTGAACGATGCATCGACAATAGCAGGTGAAGCCAGCCCCTCAGTGACCATAGCATTTCCTCTGACCACCTTTCCCGCCACACGCAGCCTGTTTTTATCTGTCTTGCCCTTAAAATGCAAAGCCCACACTGTGTGTTTTCGCTTTCCTGGAGGAGAAATGTGCAGTGGAAATGATCAAAACAAGGTACTGTGGAAGAAAGACGTGAGTGTGAGTATTCACCAGATGCTTCCCACGTGGACACCACTCCTGAATTCATTCCCCTGGCCTTCTCCTCTCCTCGCTTTCCTATTAGGAGGAGCCCATCATTTTTCATGTTATCAACATGATTAATATAGTAGGTGGCCCAGGGCCATTCCTGAGATTCTTTTGCCAAAATAAAAAATAAAAAAAAAATTAAAAATGGGGGTGAGTTTGCCGTTTTCTTTTTTTGTGTGTGTGAAGACGGACTAAAGCTGAGGTCCGGTTTTGGCTGTGCTTGCTCGCTCACTGATCGGTAACATTTGGTAAATAAAATACAAGGACTCAAACGAAATAAAAAAGAGAAACAGGATTTCCCACAATCCCATATGAGTGTTTTCAACATCACAGAGAATCACAAACGTCCTCAGAGAACGAACGGCTCTTCCTCTCGATTTCCGGGAGCATGAAGTGAGTGTGGGTGGGTGCGCCGGGGGTGGGGGTAGGGGGACCTGGTCCCGCGCTCAGAAGGAAAGCCAGGTCGCTAAAGCTGCCGAGAGAGACGCCAGGAGCACGGAAAGCGCCGGGAGCAGGGACCCCGCCGCCCCATTGCCGCTGCCGCAGAGTTCGAATAAGCTGCCTTGGATGTTGAGGTTTTTCGATTCTTTTCTCAGTTTATCCCACATATCTTTCGCCCCTTCCTGGCAATCCGTAAGAGCTGTGACCGTGCAGCTGTGGAAATCCTCCCAGTATCTGGCGAGGAGCAGAACAAAACAGATTCAGAATCACTTCTGACGTGGGAGGACCCCTGATCTGCGCCCCGGGTGACTGCGCCCTTGCCAACCTCCCAGGGTGCCTCTTTCCCGCCGGCCACCCTTTCCCGGACCTGTTCCGCACTGGATAACGACCTGCCAGATCCTTGGCTCAATCCAGAAACCCGTTCTCAGAGTGTAGGCCTTCCCTTTCCAATCTTATTCCTCTAGTCCGGTGCCAAGAGGGGACCTGACAGCCAGGAGCGGGGTCGCACCCGCTGCCTGGCTCTGGCACCACGGCCTGCGCAAACAGATTGCTCACCCTCCTCCGGGAAAGCTAAGAAAACAGCACTAAGCCTTGCAAGCTGCGGCCCATTAATGCCTCTTAGCTCGCAAGATGGGTGACTTGCTCTGAGCCAGGCCCTCCCCTCCTGGCTTCTCACTTTCTCCTCCCCCTCGCCCCTTCTGTTTCCAGCCTCTCCAAGCCGCGGTTCTCTCGCTTTCGCCCTCCTTCTCTCCCTCCACCCAGCCCCCACACCTTTCTTTTGTTTCCAGTTTCTCCTCATTTCCCCTTTCTTTCTTTCCCCCTTCCCTCTGTTTCCCTCTCTTCCTTTCCGCTGTCCCCGATTGCTTCGGTCCTCGGAGGTCACGCCGCCTATCCAAAGTCCCGGAGCTCTAAAGGAGTCTGGGGACCCCGCCAGCTCTCCTCTCCATTCCCGGGTCGGTGAGTGTTAAGTGCCTGAGCACCAGAGCGGGCTCTGGAGCCTTCTCCAGCTCTTGCAAACCCCTGTGCTCTAGGTCCACCAGCTGCGTGCTTCCTCTGACCTAGCCTTTTTCATAGGGTTTGATACCGAGGGCTTCTGTCCTACCACCCCTCAGATGTATCACCCACTTCTCTAGAGTGGGCATGAGGGATACCTACGCTGTTCCTCCCTGGCTCGGATTCACAACCTCAGGTCACTTCCTAAATCAACCCTTGCAACTCAGCCTCTTCCTCTGCTCAGCTTCTGCCCCGCCCCCACAGCCTTCATCCAACCTTTTTTTTTTTTTTTTTTTTTTTTTTAATTGTCCCCCTTTCTTCTGGAAACCCAAAATAGATCCGGAAACTAAATATAATCTCAAGCCATGATCGATTCCTAAGGCTCTGTCTCCTTTCGAAGGTGGGTCGATTTGCGCGTCTGGCTCCCACTGTGCGCAGACCCTGAGCTCAGGATCAGCAGCCACTCTCAGAAGTGTGGGTGCATTTTTTCCTCAGCTCTTCCTTTTGTTCGCTCATGGGGGACTGTAAGCTTGTTGAAGGCAAGCTTAGCCTTTGCTTCCACTTCAAACCTGGCTTCTGGCTGATGGCGAGTTATAAATGCTTGTTGGAGTTCTTAGAACTAGGCTGCCTTCTAGGGACTTTGTCTCTTCTCTGAGTTATTAGGGCTTCTGGACCTGAGCACAGGACTTTCAGGTTCCACAATTTGTAATAAATACCAAGATTAACGGATACTGCAAGGCCCAAGGGACAACTCTCCTGCAGAACTTTAAAGCAATTACACCTGGAAAGCAAAGGACACATAAACTGTTCCTTTTTTCAGGTAACCCAGATGGGGACAGGGCACTTCTGAGATGTGGGGTGTGGAAAAGAGCAAAAGTTCACCTGGGGCTGGGAGAGGAGAGCATTCACCTCCTTGCTGAGCAATGGGCACTATTAACATAGTAGGTTCTGAATCCAGCTGCCCACTACCTCAGGGATAGCCCTTTTTTTGTCCATGTTTCCCAGGACCTTAGTCCTGCTAAAATAAATAAATAAATAAATAAATAAATAAATAAATAAATAAATAAAAGTAGCTAGGAATATGCCATGTTTTTAGCAAATGCTGAAGGTTGTGGAATATGTAAACCTGCCCTGATTTGCAGGTTCATTCTTATCAGATGTTTGGAATTAAATACATTTTTTTCCTTTTTTATTATAAAAAATAGCAGCCATTTACTTGTAGGAGTTCCTAGTGAGTGCTGAAGTATTCAGTAAAGCTTATAGCAAGATAGACCCCTTCCATTTGATCATTGCTTAAATGAATCCCCTTCTCCTTTAGGAGAAGAGCCACACAGATGATGTGGAAAATGGGCACTTTGACCTCTGGGAACAAAAATGCTTCTTGCCTTAGCTTTATAACAAGGCCATTTTGTAGGACTGGTCCAATACAGCTGATTTTCGAAAGAAAGGAAAATGTATGGTGCAGAAGATGAAGGCATTTCTAAGGTAGGTCGGCAGCAGTAAGATGTGAAGGTCCAGGGCAGCAGGGTTATACTGGAAGCCTCTTTACTGTCAGAGGCAGGCTTTCTAGTCAATCACTGAGAAAATACCACTGAACTTGACAGTGAAAGCCTCATTCCCCCTGGACTTGCAGCTGCCTCCCTCTGGGGGATCATACAGATATGGGAAGGGGAAGGGTAATAGGAGCAAGTAGGGTGACTATCCCAAACCTGGGAATGAACTCCAAAACTTAGCAAACCCTACCAAGCTCCAGGGTCATTGATACACAACATTGTTTCAAGCTTTCTCTAAGAGTCCGGGAGATCCTAGTCCCTTCCTGTTCTTGGATTTTCTTGTTGTGCTTTGGAGGGGGGCTTCACTTTTATGTTACCCCCAACTCTTCTCAAACCAAAGCCAACTGTTCAGAGTAGTAGGCAGGTTACCTACTCATAAGAAAAAAGGACTGGAGATCATCTCAAAGCAGAGATTTGTGTGGGGTGAGGAACCCATAAAATGGCATTCTGTCACTTGCTGTGGGACAGTGCCTGTTGGGTGCAGGTGTGTAAGACTGGAGAGCTTAGGCTAGTGGGAGAATCCTCTTCCTTAGGCCACCTCAGGCTATGAGGTCCCCTTAGTGCAGATTCTAATCCAGGGACCTGGGCCTCAGGGACAGAGGGCCTGTCAGCAGCTTTGGCCAGAAGGCAGAAAGGTACAGATTGCCGCTAGTAGAATGCTGAGCACAGGAGGGTAACGCATAGGACAGGGAATGGGGGTGGGGGATGGCCTGGAACTCTTACCTCAGCAGCGCCCCCAGAAGGGAAACCCAGGGTCAGAGAGCACACTTACGTGCACACGGTCTTGATGTTCGTCTTGTCGTCCAGGCCCTGCGGGTAGTTGGCCATGCTGTCCCCCAGCTTGAGCAAACAGTCTGAAAAGCCCTTAAAGACTGCATCGCACTTGCCTGCAGCTCTCACGGCCTGCACCAGGTAAGCTGTGGGGAGGAGGGACACCAGTCAGCATAGCCACCACCCTGCCCCACTACTGATCCTATGGCCCCTTGGGATGATCTCTTTTAAAATTCAGCGGAGTGGCCCCAAAATGACCTATTTGCATTCGGCCCACCTCTGGTGCAGATGGTGGGATCTGAGCGTGGGTGGTACAGATGGGTGCAGGGAGGTGAGTCCATTTATTTTCTCTAGCTCGCTCCCAACTGAGCTCTACTTTTTCTGTTTTCATCGCCCCCTCTTCTCACCTCCCTCATCTCCTTTATTACTCTTTTTTCCTCACTCCCTCCTTGTCTCTCAACACTTCCTCCACCCAAACCCTGTCACGTCTCGCGGTGCAATCTTCCATTTTTGTGGTGACAGAGGAGGTCTGAGAAGCAGAGTGCTGGGGGGCAAAAACGCCCAGGGAGGTGTGGTGTCCCGGCTTGCTTGCTCAGCTCAACCAAACACCATACCGCAAGAGTTGACATCAGGAGCCTGGGTCTTTGTCAGGTGCTCAGCAAATACCGCTTAATGAATGAATGAATGAATAAAGTCTTTGGAAGAGCCAAAACAGACACGGGTACTGGTTGTTTTTATTGCGAAACCAATGGCCCAGCATGAAGTCTGTTGTTTGTGAGACCCTTTGGTGCACAGTTCTTGCAGTCTAAATCAGGGCAGTTTAAATATTCAGGGGCCTATCTGGGGCGAGGTGTGTGTGTGTGTGTGTGTGTGTGTGTGTGTGTGTGTGTGTGTGTGTGTGTTGTTTCTTTCCCTTTTCTTCTTTGCATCTCTCAACTCTGCCTTTCCCCTTAATGCCTGTAGAAACAGCAAGGAGATAAGACATTCTCTCTCAAGGTTGCAGCCAGCTTGCTAGGCGCCAGATAGGCTGCGGCCAAAGGTTCTGGCTCCTACGAAGGGGTGGGGTTGAAGTAGGTAGAAGCTGGGCCAGAGGCCGAGGAGAGAGAAGGGAACAATTCCAAGGCACATTGGGGTCCTAGCTCCCAAACTCAAGCCAACCAAATCTGGAAGCTTTGGATTTAAGAGCCTCTAGCTTCCAAGCCAACTAACGTGCAATAACCATTTCTTCCCACCCGGTGGCAAACGAACTGGGTTGGGGGCTCGGGAAACAACGAGGCGGCGAGGTGGGGGGGAGTAGGCCCCAAACACCCGGGGTGCCAAAGGACTACAGAGAGAATCAAATCTCTGCCAGAGGGGCTGGGAAAGGTGAATACTAGAAGGGAAATCGGTCTTTGGTTCCAGGGGATCTGGGAACAGGCCTCCTCTGCTATCATTCCTGTTGAAAGCCTCTTGGAAGGGTAGCACCCTTTCTTACACAGCCTCCTGTTCCTGGATGCCAGGTTACTGCAGACCCAGGGGAAGGTGACCCAGTCAGACACAGCCTCTGCGAGCTGCGCATCGGCAGATTGCCGCAGGAAGAGCTAGGCGGGACTAATGCTTTCTAATCCGGAACGGGAAGCTCTGCGGAAGAGACCGAGGTTAACTTCCACCTTAGCTGGGGCAGACACATAACCTTTCAAAAACCTAGCTTCCTTCACACCTATTAAAAAAAAAAAAACTTCGGCACTATAATGAAAGCAAAATTTAAATACTGACACTGCGTCTTATGAATAAATAAAATCTTTGTTCTAATGTAGGTCGGTCATGATGAAAGAACCCCTGCTACACAGCTTCGTCTATAATGTATGTTACAATCACGCCTTTGCAGGAAGGAAACAAAATGCAACCCAGTCTTTTCTGGCCCCAGGGCCTTCCTCACCCCCAAAATTCGGTGTCCAAAAAAAAAAAAAAAAAAAAAATGGCATGAGGATTTTTTTTTTTAAATGTGCTTTCTGGGGGTAGGAAGCACTCCAGTCACCTTACTTTCCCAGGCATTGCTGGAGCAGATCCTGCAGCGCGCATGTGTGAGAGCGTGTGTAAAATACGAATCCGGGAACATTTCTGTGTTTCGCATTTGTGGCTTCTAGAGATCTAGCTTTCACTGAAAAGCCGGAAGCAATGAACAGGACAGAGGTTGCAGCCTTTGCTGCTCAAGTCAGTTCTTTCTGAATCCGGTTTCTGTAACCCCCAGGCAGTCGACCCCAGCTCCTCTGTTCTCTCCAACATCCCTATCCAGTGCGGGTTTTTATTTGCTCATTCATTCGTTGGACCTCTTTCATTCATTCCAAACTTCCTCCCGGCCGTATCTTCATTCGATCACCATCCTCTACTTCCCCGCCCCTCCCCAACCCCCACTTTTCTTGCCAAATGTCAGTGATTTGGGACAGCTTTCATCCATGAATTAATAAAGACTAAGGCTATGATACAAAAAAAAAAAAAGGTAGACATTTGGGAACATATGCATTTTAACTCCACTACCAATATTTTGGTTATTCTTAGGCTGAGGTTAATCAAATGCATCCTCCTGCAATCACTGTTCCATTATTTTCTATTCTCACCCACAAGGAAAACAGAGCCCCCAAACATACATTGTCCAGGTGAAATCCCTGCCTTAAAACCATCTCTCCTCATCTATAAACATTTGCAGGCTAATTACAAAATGCCACAACCACTTATTTCCAATACTTAAAGAAAATTTGCTGCTCTTGGGACCTATGTCTTAGGATTGTTGCAGCTCTTTGAACTAATGTCAAAGGCACAAAACCACCAGATGCAAAGCATTAAGTAATTTTCTAAAATTAAAGAAAAAGCCAGCATGCCCATGCATGGTCCTTGCTTTGCAAAATCCCACTTTCTGCAAAACGACAACAATGCCCCCAAATCAAATTCTCAAAAAATCATGCCAAGTGCATATAGCTAGACCCGGATGTAAAGAGTCAGTTTAATGTTCTGGGAACCCTGATTCCGCTACATTTCTTAGGAAGAAAAAAAAAATGATTTCTTCTCTTATCCCACACAAATTCCCTAACGCACCTCTGAGATACTGCAAGGTTTGTCTATAAAGAATTCTACAGCCCAGGATAGCAGTTCCTTTCATCTTCAGAAAACCCATTGGAGAGTTTCTATTTTTTCCTCTTGTCCATTCTATTAATACGCTGCTTTACTTTCACTTTTCTGCTACATTAATTAATATTCCCATCCGACATCAGACAAGAGGATGTCTCTTATGGTTTTGGTCGGAGAAATATGAACTTAAAAAAAAAAGCTTTCTGACAGTGTAACTGAGACTCAACATTCCTTAACATAAAATGGGGACTAAAACAATCTTTCACAAACCTCCGCAAACAGAAATGACAAACACACGAAACCACATATTGCAAACATGTAAAACAGACGCTAATATTGGTCAAGTCACAAACACACATGAGCCTGAAAAAGTATATCGGTACATATTTGGCTGATTTATCCTCCTAAGTCAGAGTCTGCGGTGCCTGGAGCAAAAGCTGCAGCTAGGATATGGGGGTGGGGGTGGGGGAAGGACAAAGTTCTAAATGCTGCAGTTTGAGGGCAGCCTTGGAATATCTTTGCTTTCTGCACATAAACTTTTCAGACCTAGCTGCCTAGCCATCTTATTTCTGCATTCACCTTTCGACCCCTCAAAATAGTACCTTGCAGTATAACAGGGACCGCATACTACCAGAGCTCCGACTCTGCTTTAAATCGGGAGAGGGTAGCAAAAAATGGATGTGCGCTTTGGAGAGAAAGGAGAAAATCCCTTTAGAAAACAGCCTGCCGCACACTTTCAAGTCCCTTACTTTAGGAAAACCTAACCAGGACTCCTGAGTCCCAAACAGCTAATGCCCCGACCCCGGGTGTCTGCAGAGTTTTCTGCATCCAGCGGCGGACGCCAGCAAGTCCCTTTAGGCGCCTCTGGAGCAGGCAATCTCCTGTCGCCTACCATGCCGGACCGGGTGGCCACTTACCTATTTGCACCGCGAGGATCAGTGAAATATATCTGCCGTTCAACTTAAGTCCCATCCTACGTTTAGTCAAACCATTTGCGACCGCAGACCTTTAAATAGTTAGTTTAGAGAACGCGGGGGAAAGCTGAAAAATAGGCATTGCCAACAAGTTCCGGGAGCGACAGAGACTTTATGCACTGGGAAGGCAGAGGGAGGAGAGAAAGAGAGGGAGCGAGGAAGAGACAGAAAGAGAGCGAGAGAGTGAGAGGCTGGGGGGGGGGGGAAGCTGGGAATGGTTCACTCCATTAGGAGGGGGCGGAGGAAGTACAGCCTCACGCCCACGAGCAGGCCTGACGTGGGGGATGACACGGATTGATTTTTTTTTTTTTTTAATATAGACACCTTGGTGGAGAATCGCCATTTATAGTCATAAGACTCTGGAATTAATCAGATATCTCCGATTAATGTGCAATCTCAACGAAATCTAGCCTCTCTGGGGTGACCGCTTCCAATCCCGGTGGCCACCCCCGCCTCTTCCTTCCAGGGGCCCCCAGCCCCGCCCCCTCCCTGCGCAGAATCGGGGCTCCCTCTTCTCTCCCCTCCCGGAGCCGGGGAGTCCTGGCGCGCCCACTCAATTGTTCAACCTGCTCCCTCCTCCATAGGCGCCACAAGGAACCAAGACACTTCCAACCCTGCAGCGAGGTTTGAGGGGCTTCTGGCCTGGGGGGGGGGGAAACTCATCCGAGCCGAATCGCCTCCCGCCCTTGCCCCCTGAGGCCTGCAGACCCGGCTCTAGCCTACCCACTCTTTCTCCAGCCCCGCAGCTGAGCTCTAGGCACAGCTTGGAGCGCGTGAGCACACAATCCGGCCCCTAAGCACCCAGCACCCGCACACACTCACACACACACACACGCGCACGCCCGGGAGAGGCGCACACACTCACACAAACGCGCGCACGCCCGGGAGAGGAGCCCAGCGCCCCCGAGCAAGCCCGCACACACTGCACACGAGCGCGCGTACACGCCCAGGCCCCGGGGGTTCGTTCTGCACACTTTGGGCCCCAGAAATAGATTTCTCATGCCCTCTTGTGAATCTCACCACTGGCAACTCTCACCCACCCAAGGGGCCCCTACACCAGACACAGAGATACCCATTTTGGAGATGGGAAAGGCATTAGGCAATGAGCCTTGACTAAGACGATTTTCGGAATCTTGTGATTTACAAACTCTTAGCGCTTTAGGAAATTTCCAATGCAAGCTCCGGTGTGCAGGCTGTTTTCTGGGAGCCTCCTGGGGTCATTTGTTGGGCCGCACTCACATGTTTACACACGCACCCACGTCCAGCACGTACACACAAGCACACCAGGACCCACGAACACCTGAGCTGTTTTCTGATGATCCAGCACATACTGTACAGCAACGAAATGTCTCTTCAGCTGCGTTTGTGCAAGGTTTTGTAATGAGTCTTGTAAGATGGAAATGTAACAAGGGCTACTTTCTAAATGCAATTAAGTTTTGATTTTTCTCTCCCTTTTCTGCAATGCACCACACCCTCATCCCCAGCCTGAACTGTAGCGTCTTTATGATCAAATGCTGAAGGCCGCACTGGCTAACTTTATTAATTAAGCCAATGAAAATACAAACAAAAATTAGAATAAAAAGTAAAAGAACCTTCATATTTTGCAAGACTGCAGGGCGAACGCGTTAAGCTATCAAGTTAGTAGCAGAAGTGCAAAGGGATTAGGGAGGTGGAGCTTTGATTGTAGTTGCCTATCCAGGTCCCTGCCACGGGAGCCCACACAGCCATCTGGGCACACAGACTGAGAAGGGGAGAGAAAGATGAAAAATTGAAATCAGGTGACTGGCTGTGGAGGGACTGAAGAGGACCGCGGGGGTCCTGACTGCCGCAAAGTGTAACAGGAAGGCGCGCACTGAGGGCACCCAGGACCGCAGTACAGCAGAACCTGGGACCGCTAGGCAGACCGCCTCGGCTCTGGGGGCGGGGCTACATCCCCCGCCCCCTGGTGATGTCACCAGTGAATGGGCGTGGCAGTGAGGCGCACTTTCCCGGTGTTCAGGGTCTCAGAGGCGAAACTGGGGGTTTCCTATTCCAATGTTCAGAGGCTCAAAAAAAAAAAAAAATAAAATAAAAAAATAAAAAAAAAAAGCAGAAAAGGTGGGCGGGAAGTAGGCGGGGCAAAAATGGGTGGCGAGAGGGGGGGAGATGTCCTTCGGACCATCCCCTAGTGTCCTCCAATGATAGAGAAGGGGCTGGCCAGGGGCGGGACCTCGAGGTTGGAAGCCCGCCCCCGTATCCGCGGGTCCCTACAGGGTTCCACGCGCGGGGCAGCCCGGCTTTCCCCTCTTCCACCCCCGCCCGTGGCTCTGAGCCAAGTTTTCCCCTTTCTGCTCCATAGTTTCAGAGCCAGGGAACCGGGTGTACTTACATTTCGTGCCATTATTTATATTTCGTTCCCTTCTGCTCACTCATAGGGACTTCTAGAACATTTTCTGTGGGTGCCCTGGGATCCTACTTAATACATCCTTTCTCACTCGGAACTTGAGGCTTTTGGGTTTGAGTGATGAGGGTGAATTGAAAGACTAAATGAGGCTGAGTGAAGTTGGTGAGCAAGGGCAGGCGCCAGTTCTCAGTCCCGAGCAGCGAGCAGCAGCAGCAGCGTGCCTGCATAAAATTCAGAACTGTGGTGCAAGCCACTTCTGGGTCCCCTGATGGCCTTTTCCTTTACACTGGCTCCTTCTGCTAAAGTGAAGAGAGAGGCTTGCAGAGTTACTGTCCATAAATAATCCTGGGGATGAATTGTTGAAAGCAGATGCTAACCATGTTTTTGTTTTTGAAATCTCTAACCTCTTAAATCACATAGGTCCTTCTGCAATCTAGGCCCAGGAAGGCTTTTTTCCCCCCCTACTTCCTTATTGAAGGGTAACAAAAGCCAAGATGCAATGCATGTACAAGAGTGGACTGAGATCACAGAGGCAGCATCCTTGGTTGGGGTTAGTTTGGAGGACATTTCCTCTTTTATTAATTTGAAAAGTCTATCCACGTCGTATATAATGTGAAAGATGGCAGTGTAGGAGCTCAGATTTAGCCATGGCCTTCAAATGACCTTGGCTGTCCCTAGAAGGTTTGGGGTTGCATTCTCCCAATCTGGAAACAAAGAGGATATGTCTAGGATTTAATCTCCAAAGGATCTTCAATTTTGACTTTTTGTGAACCAGAACTTTTCCAGACAGCGTGGACATGCCTGGCAGCCAGGGCAGCCAGAATGCACACAAAACAAAGCCTCTGGTCCATGCAAGAATGCCTGTCATAGGTCAGTAGGGCCAGGGCTTTTTTTTCCCCCTTCAGATAACTAATTTCCCAAAAGTTACAGAAACAAATACAGTTGCTGAAGAAAAAAACAAAACAAAACAAAACAAAAAACAAACCCTTGTTACCTTGTTGTAGTTTGGGATTGCAGATTGAACAGAAAACACCTAAAGTAGGTGTGCATAATTAAGTGACAGGCAGACAAAATTCTTTTCTTTAAAGCATTCTTCCTCAGTTCAGGCTGGGGCACTCGAGTTTGGCTGAGCAGTTTATGAGTTGATTTCCCAGCTTCCTCTCCTAATCCATCATGCATGGACTTCCCAGAAGCTGCCATCTCAGGACACATCCCCTTGAAATTGTTTGCAAGAGCAATTGCCAGGGCCAGTGGGAGCTTCCAGCTCTGTCTTCTAGGCCAGGAAGAAAAAAAAAAAAAAAGCCACTGTTGTACTAGAATGGATTGACCTAGCAATACATCTCTCTCAAATGCAATCTGTCATTGTTTTTAATCTTCAACTGAAACCTTTAATCAAAGTATGAATATAAATGCATATTGCTAGTTCTTTTCATTGAAATAACGACACCATATTTAAACTAGGAGGAAAGTGAATTTGTGCATGGTATTATGTCATTTGAGGTCCCAATAAAACTTCATGTAAGGTGGGAAGGGGGACATGGGGGGTTGATGACACATGTCACAAATTGCCTCGTGTGTGTGTGTGTGTGTGTGTGTGTGTGTGATATTAAAGGAGAAGGGGGATGATATGCAAAAAAGAAGGGGAGTCGGTGGATAGGGATAAGAAGGTTTAATAAAGGGGTGAATTAATATGAGCAAAGTACAATGACTACATTTGGAAAATGTCCCAATAGAGCCCATTGTCTTGTATGTGAATGGAAAACTTTAAAAAGGAGAGAGAGAGAGAGAGAGAGAGAGAGAGAGAGAGAGAGAGAGAGAGAGACCCTGTTGTTAGGGGGACTTTTCCACCTTCATGCTCACCCCTTTATAAGGTGACTTTTTCCACTTTAGGTCATGACACTTTCCAGTGGTAGGTGAAACTTTTAGGCTTGAAACATATGGCTGACAGAGGAAACTGTTTTAATGCATATATTTGGATTTTGGAGGTAAATGCTCTCCTCTTAAAAATAAGCTTGTTGTTGTGGAATGTCTGTAGAGGTAGAGAATAATTCACAAGGCAAGGCTCTGCACAGTTCCTGAGTGTGTGACAAGGTGAACATCTGCATGGTGACATCTGCGTGGTGTGTGACAGAGAGAACATCTCTCCACACTGGACCAGCTGGAAGAGTAATAAGGATTATGTGCAGTTTGTATTCCCATGTGTGATCCCTAGATCAGGGGCAAAGATATTGCTGGCACAATTAAATACTTGAATGACACTATGTTACGTGAGTGCTGGTTTCCAATTGGAAACTTGTGTTCTGGCTAAAGAAAAGGGAGTCCTTGGGTGGTGGTTTTCTGGCCTGTCAGAGGCCACAGCAAAATGTATATCAAGACCGGGGAAATGAAAGGGGACTTGAGTTCTTTGTTTTCCACTGGCATTATTTTCTTTAATGTTTCAAGTTGTTTCAAAATAAATTAATAAAAATAAAAATAAATTCTATGTGATCAAAGGCTTTCTTACAGTTTTTATAATGTTAGTATGTCCTTCAATGTATTGAAATGTAATCACTTTAGTGAGGTATTTAGAGAGTGGTAATGTAAAGAGACTGCAGTGTTTAGAGAGGGGGCATTGGGGAACCGATGTGATCTGGTAAGATCATCATGGTGATTCGAAAGTGAATACTGCTTGCTTCACAGACGGACCACAGGACTCTATATCTGTTTATCTACATACACACCACACATACACACACGCACTACACACACACACACACACACACACACACACTACACATACTGCACAGACACATACATGCCACATACATTCTATGCACATGCAATATACACACACAACACACTACATGCACACCACACACAATCCAAGCACACATACTACTCAGAAATACACTGTATGCACATGTATACACATGGTATACACATTATACATACACACATGCACGTACACACACACATACACACACACACACACTCCCTGCCTCTTGCCACTGGTGCCTTGTTCCATATTCAGTCCCTGCTTGTAAGAAGAAGCATCCTTTGGTGTTTTCTTACAGTAATGTAAAGAGACTAATATAGAGACAACTATCCCACTATCCCAAAACTTTGAAATACAAGCTACCTTTTATGATAAAAGGGCTTTTGTCTGATGCTTTGTTGTTTTGAGGTAGGATCTTGATATGTAGTCCAAGCTGGCCTGGAACTTGGATTTGTCCTGAATGGGCCATTTTCCTGCATCACCTTCCTGAATGCTGAGATTATAGGCATGTACAACCATACTCAGCTAGATGAAGATTAGGCCTTAAATAAACATTAAATACTATGAACTGAAAAATATGGATACATCTGACTGTAATAAATGGAAAACCTTTGTCCTCTAGCACTCTAAAGAAAATGAAAAAAATAAATTACAATCACAAAAATTCTTATCTGTAGGGCCCTGTATGGACCCCCGAGGCACCTTGAGCAAGCCTGAAGCTGTTGGTTGGAACATTTTGCACCAGAGTAGTTCTTGGTACTCTTCTTGATTTGCCAACACACATCTGCTTTCACTCTTGACCCTTGATTGTTTTCCACTGTGCTGTGAGTCAGTATATAAGTCCACTCCTTCCCCTCGATAATTGGCATTCGTCATTCCAGCATTCCTGTTGCATGAATGACGTGTTGTCTTGTCTTTTATTTAAATCTCTAGGCCTTCGCTGGATTAGTGGAACAGATTGTAGCACAGGAGCTACAGGTATCAAGATGGCAGTTAACACAGAGATCCACAGCTGGTCAAGGTACGGAGAATATCAGACTGGAATGCTCAGCCCTAAGTAGTAGATCTGTGTTATTTACCCTCCTCCCAAACCTCAGGGATCACTGTGGAAGAGGGTGTGGGAAGATTGTAAGAGAGACACAGTGGATGACTACAAGGAAATGGTTTCTTCCTGACATAACAGGGCAGCTGCACAAACGAACTCACAGTGATTGTGAGAGCACACACAAGATCTGCACAAGCTCAAGCTTGACCAAATCCAGCTTGGAGATGAAAGTTGGGCAGGAAATTCCACCTGTAGCTGTGGAGCTATTGGCACTTGCTATCCAACAGAGGGAGAGTCAGTTCTCCTTAAGAATGAAGCCCTTGGTGGGTCAATCACACTCTCGTGGATGGCCCTATACACAAATATAGGGGCAGCACTAATTCGAATTGATGGGTCCCCTTCCTCCCTTTCCTTTTTCCTTCCTTTTTTCCTTTCTTCCTTTTTTCCTTCCATCCTTCCTTCCTTACTTCCTTCTTCCCTCTCTCCCTTCCTCCTTCTTCCTTCATCCCTTTCTCCCTCTCTTCCTCTCCCCCTCCCTCCTTTCTTCTTTCTTTCTGAAGACAGAAGTTGGGTGGTTGTGGAAGGAGGTTTGGGAGGAATAAAGAGAAAGGAGATGAATATGGTCAGAATGCATCATGTGAAATTCTCAAAGGATTAATATATAAATATAGACTAGACACAGATGGGTGGAGAATACCCATAGGCCCAGCCGGTGCCACTAGGCCTCGGCAGGTAGAAGACAACCACATGCAGTTTTGCCTGGTGCCTTGTTTCACTCCGTGGTTGTGTGCCATTATGGTGAGTGAATAGATGTTGGAGAAATGGGGGGGGGCAGAGAGAGAGAGAGAGAGAGAGAGAGAGAGAGAGAGAGAGAGAGAGAGAAGGAATGGTTCCTGTGCTGTGGAGTGAGGCAGATCTGAAAAGGTGAAGACAATGAGGAAATGGCTGATGTAGGTGGCCTACTTGTCTCCAGCACCACAGTAAAACCTAGGCCCATAGCCTTCCTTCCTCTGGGGTCTGTGTTGTTGTCTGTGGCTTCTGTTACCACTGAGGCCTGTGTAGACACTTGGGGTCTTGGCCAAAACGTGAAGCCATGTTGGTGTCTGAGGGCCACGAAGCAGCTAGGGACATGCTGATCTAGTGGTCTGCACTGGCATCCAGGGCCATGGTGATATCCGGGTCCAAGCAGCTGCCAAGGGTCATGTCTGGGTCCATGGCATTACTACAGCTAGAGACTGTGCTGATCTCTAGCTCCTGCTACCACCAAAGCTCATGCAGATACCCAGGGTTTGTGCTGACACCAGAAGCCATGTTGGTATCTCAGGATCATGCTGTGCTGGGGCCATGCAGAGCTGAGTAGCCTGGAGCCGTGTCTGGGTCTGTGGTCCTATTGCAGTCAGGATCTGTGTTGATGTCCATAGCTTATGTTGCCACCAAAGGCCACATGGATACCAAAGGTGGTGTCTGAGGGCTTAACTGCAGCTACCAAGTTGGTGTCTGAGGGCCATACTGAAGCTGGGGGCATGCTGTACAAATGCCTGGGGTCTGGAACAACACCTGGGGCTATATTGGAGTTTGGAAACTACACAGCCACCATTGCCCCTGTTAACACAGGGGCCCATGTGAAACGTGCCTGTTGAAGTCTGAGGGCCATGCTGAGCTGGCTCTGTCCCCCTGGGAGGGCTGGCCCCACAACTCATAAGAGAACTAGCTGGCCCTGCTCCTCACAGGAGACCTGGCCCCTGTACTTGGGAAAGTTGGCCCCATCTCTCACCAGAGGGAAGTCGTTCCAGAGGCCTGAACTGACCAACTCAGCTACCTACCTCTGAGGCACACATCTAGGGCTTTGAGTTGGCTGACCCCAACACCTACCACTTCTATGACCTGCAGGAGTGTGGGAAGGGACCGGTCCTATGAAACCATAGAGGCACAATCTCCATCACTAGGGGCAACAGCAGGATATTGTAGAGGGTCCAGTATTGATGGTGTACCAGAAGCCAGAGGCCTTGAACCTGACCAAAACCACATTGCACAATGGACATTTGTAAGTAAAGCTGTTTGGACAAAACGGTCTACTGTGCGACACACTGCAGCTCCCTGTGCCACTAAGATGACTGAAGAGGTGATGGAGAGGAGGAACAGACAGAGCAGCAAAGTGGTTTTGTTGTTTGTTTTGCCTTTTTGTTGTTGTTGGTTTTTTAATGTTTTTGCTAGTTTGTTTTTTAATTTTCTCTTTAAATCTTCATTTTGGAGGTTCACTGCAAGGGTGAAATAAGTGGGATTGGGGTGCATGGTGTGAAATTTCCAAAGACTGTTAATATATATTTTATATATATTATAAATATATACACACATATATACATACATGTATCAATATCTCTATATCTATATCTATCTATCTATCTATCTATCTATCTATAGTCTGGATAGCCAAGAAACCTATGATAGAACCAAACATGACAGGCAAAAAAAAAAAAAAAAAAAAAAAAAAAAAAAAGACATGATTTCTAATAATACTCTGCTATACTTGTAGACAAGAGCTTAGCATAATTCTCATCAGAGAGGCTTTATCCAGTAACTGATGTGAGCAGATTCAGAGACCTATAGCTAAACATTAGACAGAGCTCTAGGAATCCTGTGAAAGATGGAGAAGGACTGTAGGACCTAGAGGAGTCAAGGGCACCACAAGAAAATGGCCCACAGAATCAACCAAACAGGGCTCCTAGGGTCTTATAGAGACTGAACAGACCATCAGGGAACCCACATGGGACTGACATTGGTCCTCTGCATATGTTATGGTTATGTAGCTTGATGTTCTTGTTGGACTACAGTGGGAACGGGGCCTGTCTCTGACTCCTTTGCCTGATGTTGGGACCCTTTTCCTCCTACTAGGTTGCCTTGTCCAGCCTGAATATGAGGTGATATTCCTGATCTTTTTATATCTTGATATGCCATGTTTGGTTGATATTCCTGGGAGGCCTGCCCTTTTCTGAAGAAAAAAGAGGAGTAGATCTGGGGGAGGGGAGTAGGAACTGGAAGCACAGAAGGAAACTGTAGTCAGATGTAATATATATGAAAGAATAAATAAAAACAAATAATAAATAAAGATAAAAAGAAAAAATTGCTGTCATGTATGTACTGGGTACTTTTCAGATATTTTACATTTCAGATATTAGGCATTTTATACTTAGTAATAAGTTAATATCTCAAAAGCCTAAAAAATGTCAAGAATTTGAGAACTCCTCCCAAACTATTTTGGGGTGCTAAATTGTTTATGATTTATTAGAGCCATTGGAGATCAAAAGAGAAAACCAGCCATACCAGTTAGCCATAGAAGCCAAGCAGTGGTAGCATACACCTTTAATGTCAGGACTCAAGAGACAGGGATGGATTTCTCTGAGTTCAAGGCTACCCTGTCCACAAGAGTGCAGAGTAACAGAGCTCACCCCTATGATCCCAGCACTTGGGATCACACACCTTTAATCCCAGGACTAAGGAGGTAGTAAAAGCAAAGGGTTTCATGTGGAGACTGGATCAGCCCTTTCAGCCTGAGCTAGAGGTAAGAGCTAGTGGCTTGGATGCTTTGCTTCTCTGATTTACAGCTTGATGCTTGAACCTCAGTATCTGTCTCTGGGTCTTTCTTGTTTAAATACAATTCCCCTCTCACATACAAATGAATTTCATGGATGAAAAAGCACATATAATTTAACTCAACAATGTAGTGAAACTGGCTTCACATAAAAAAAAACTTATATGTTTCAGATCCTAGATGATGTTTTGGAATATTTAACTATGTAAAGATGTGTTACATTTGTTTATACTCATTTGTGTAATTATGTAAAGATGTAAAAAATGTTGCATTTGTTTGGTCTAATAAAAAGCTGAATGGCTAATAGGTAGTCAGGAGAGAGATAGGAGGGGCTGGCAGGCAGAGAGAATAACTAAGAGGAGGAATTTAGGCAAGAGAGAAAAAGAAAAAGAGAACAAGGAGAAGGAAAGGGTCATGCCTGGAACAAGAAGCCAGGCAGCAGCCAGCCAGTTCCAGCCAGACACTAGAAGCAATGAAAGCAGGATGTACAGAAGGAAAGAAAGGTAAAAATCCCCAAAGCAAAATATAGATAAAGAGACACAGGTTAATTTAAGTTAAAAGAGCTATTCAGAAATGGGTCTAAGTTAGACGGAGAATTCACAACTAAGAATAAGTCTCCATGTCATGATTTGGGAGCTTGTTTGTGATCCACAAGAAAGAATCCTGGTGCAAGATGGTTTTTAAGGATAATTCCCTGTGTGGCCCATCTCACGTTCCCCCTTTCCCATTCTGTGCTCATGCAATTATAGTAGAACCACCCATCAAAGCTGTAGTTTATAACCATGTTGACTAGCTGAGCACTGGTTACAGCTTGGGTTGTTGTCTGCCCCCACCCCATCTCTGTCTACCTCTCTTCCTCTCCAGTATGGGATTCAGGGGATATTTGGGAGTCAGTTCTTTCCTCGGAAGGAGAGACTGACCTAATTGAACTCAGGTTATCAGTTTTGATAAAGGGCAGCTTTACCTGTGAAGGCTCTTGCAATAACTATTTCCTCTTTTGTAACTGATGGATTCTTTTTATTATGGAGAACTATGCTGAGATTGCAGTGGTGTCCTAGTCCATATATATACACATCTTATACACATCTCCATTTTTTTTGTATCTGAGTACTCTTTGTAAAACTGCTATTAATATAAAACCACTAGATTACATTTATAATTTCAATATCAATACAATACCTTCTATTTATTTATATTTGACCTCTACCCACAACCCCAGCATTTACTGACTATTACTGTCTGTTTTACTTTCATATATGTTAAATTAGCCCTTCTAAGTGAGATATTTTATTGTCTCCAGACAATTCTTGAATTATTATTTCTACTCTATCAGAGATATTTAACACAAAATTCCTGGGACCAGAGGTATGAGATTTTTCCTCCACCCACTAAAAATTCTCCAGTGGATCCCAAATGTTCATCCTATAATTCAATTTTCACATTAGTTACCAGGAGATAGCATCAGACCCTACTGGTTAAGGGCTCAACCACATGACTGTCCTCACATCAGGTGCCAATGAGTTTCTGACCAACTGCCAATAAATAGAGGGTTACTCTGATTCCCTTCCTGGGATTTTGGTAAATTTGTAAGAGTGGCTTGTAGAACTCAGGGGAGGGACATTAATTTACCTTTATTTCTTCTTTTAATATTTTCTTATTTTACCTATTGATCTCAGATCCCTCTCCCTCCTATCCTTCCATGCCCCCCCAAAGATGGTCCTATCCCATCTCCATCCTCTCCCCAGGGTGGGTGAGGCCTTCTGTGAGGGATCATCAATGTCTGTCATTTGGCATAGGCCTAAGCCCTCCCCCTATGTCTCTAGGCTAAGGGAGTATCCTTCTATGGGGAATGGGCTCCTGAAGTCCATTCCTGCACTAGGGATACATCCTGGTTCCACTTCAGAGGTCCTATAGACTGCCCAGACCTCCTAACAGACATCCATGTTCAGGGGTTCTGGGTCAGTCCTATGCTGGTTTCCCAGCTATCAGTCTGGGAGTCCCTGAGCTCCCCCTTGTTCAGGTCAGCTGTCTCTGTGGGGTTCTCCAGCCTGTTCTTGACCCCTTGCTCATCATTCCTCCCTCTTTGTAACTGGATTCCAGGAGTTCAGCTCAGTGTTTAGCTGTGGGTGTCTGCTTCTGTTTCCATCAGCTACTGGATGAAGGCTCTAGGATGGCAGATAAGGTAGTCATCACTCTCATTATCAGGGAAGGGCATTTAAGGTAGCCTCTCCATTATGGCTTAGATTGTTAGTCGGGGTCATCCTTGTAGATCTCTGGACATTTCCCTAGTGCCAGATTTCTTTTTACACTCTCTATCATTATGCTTATTTCTCTACCATGAAAGATAATAGCCATATGGAATTGAGGTATGGGGCAAAGGAAGAAGGGTGGCACTTCTCTGTCTTTTCTATTGCTACCTTCTAGAAACTGCTGCATCTGGTAAGCATATGCTACACAGTTTTAATCATTTTTAACAGAAATTTTTATGTGGGTAGTTCCAAAGAGTATGATCATGTCACTTTCCCGTAAGTGATTATGAGTATCTGTTGCATCAACTTTCCTGCTTGTGTTGTTCATATCATACTTAAGTTTTACATATCCATCCTCTACGTTACTCAAACATGTGTTGAGCAATCATAGCAATGGTTTTGAATTTCTTACTTTTCCTATGAGCATGACCAAGCTTTGCTTTGGAAAAGACTACATTTTTAGAGTTCAGTGAATAATGTGTGAGGTAATATCTCATTGAAGTTTTGATTTGGACTCTTCTTAACATCCTGAATATTTTTTGTATAATTCTTGGCTCTTTAAAAGTCACTTAAAAAAGCTTATTTTATTTTTTACTTAAGTGTGTGTACAAATGAGTATGGATGCTCACAGATGTCAGAGGTATCAGGTCTCCTGGAGTTGGGAGTTACAGGAAGTTTTGATCTACCATGTATCTGGTGGGAAATCAAACTCAGGTCCTCTGGAAGAGCAATCCATCCTCTTAACTGCTAAGCCACATCTCAAGTACCTTATATGCCTTTTTTGAGATTTGTCTATTCAGGTCTTGGCTCATGGTGCTTTTTTTTAAAAAATTGAATAGCAAGCGTTAAACTTTATTTTAATTTGTGTTTTATGTATAGGGGTGTTTTGCCTGCATGTATGTGCCATTTGTCTACAGAGACAGGAAGATGGTGTTGGATCTCCTGGAACTGGAGTTATAGATGATTGCAAGTCTCCATATATTGTTTGGAATTGAACGAGGCTCCTTTGCAAGAGCAACTGGTGCCTTTAACCATTGCCCATGTTTGAATCGGGTTATTTTTTCTTCCTATTGAATTTTGAGTAGCTTGGACACTGACTTCTTTTGCTAATGTTTCCCTTCTGAAGGCCATTTCTTTGTTTTTTAAAAACATCTTTTTCTTATTTTACATATTGATCCTGATCCAAGTTCCCTCTCCTTCCCTCCCTCCCATGACCCCCACAGACATCCCCAACCCATCCCCATTCACTCCCCAGGGAGGGTAAGGCCTTCCATGAGGGATCATCAAGGTCTGTCAAGTCACTTGGTTTAGGATCTAGGCCCTCTCCAGTGTCTCTAGGCTAAGGGAGTGTTCCTCCATGGGGAATGGGCTCCCTAAGAAATCTGTTCCTGCACTAGGGATACATCCTGGTTCCATTGTCATAGGTCCCATAGACTTCCCAGGCCTCCTTCTAACTGAGACCTACATTCAGGGGGTCTGGGTTGGTCTTATGCTGGTTTCCCAGCTATCAGTCTGGGGCCCATGAGCCCCGCCTTGTTCAGGTCAGCTATTTCTGTGGGT